>NC_064849.1:51467502-51642502 GCF_024139225.1 Suncus etruscus
GATTAGTGATGTGGAACATTTTTTCATGTGTCTTTTGGCCATGCGTATTTCTTCTTTGTCAAAGTGTCTGTTCATTTCTTCTCCCCATTTTTTGATGGGGTTAGATGTTTTTTTCTTGTAAAGTTCTGTCAGTGCCTTGTATATTTTGGAGATTAGCCCCTTATCTGATGGGTATTGGGTGAATAGTTTCTCCCACTCAGTGGGTGGCTCTTGTATCCTGGGCACTATTTCCTTTGAGGTGCAGAAGCTTCTCAGCTTAATATATTCCCATCTGTTAATCTCTGCTTTCACTTGCTTGGAGAGTGCAGTTTCCTCCTTGAAGATGCCTGTAATGTCCTGTAGTGTTTTGCCTATGTGCTGTTCTATATATCTTATGGTTTTGGGGCTGATATCGAGGTCTTTAATCCATTTGGATTTTACCTTTGTACATGATGTTAGCTGGGGGTCTAAGTTTAATTTTTTGCAAGTGGCTATCCAATTGTGCCAACACCACTTGTTGAAGAGGCTTTCCCTGCTCCATTTAGGATTTCCTGCTCCTTTATCAAAAATTAGATGGTTGTATCTCTGGGGATCATTTTCTGAGTATTCAAGCCTATTCCACTGATCTGAGGACCTATCCTTATTCCAATACCATGCTGTTTTGATAACTGTTGCTTTGTAGTACAGTTTAAAGTTGGGAAAAGTAATTCCTCCCATATTCTTTTTCCCAATGATTGCTTTAGCTATTCGAGGGTGTTTATTGTTCCAAATGAATTTCAAAAGTGTCTGATCCACTTCTTTGAAGAATGTCATGGGTATCTTTAGAGGGATGGCATTAAATCTGTATAATGCCTTGGGGAGTATTGACATTTTGATGATGTTAATCCTGCCAATCCATGAGCAGGGTATGTGTTTCCATTTCCGTGTGTCCTCTCTTATTTCTTGGAGCAGAGTTTTATAGTTTTCTTTGTATAGGTCCTTCACATATTTAGTCAAGTTGATTCCAAGATATTTGAGTTTGTGTGGTACTATTGTGAATGGGGTTGTTTTCTTAATGTCCATTTCTTCTTTATTACTGTTGGTGTATAGAAAGGCCATTGATTTTTGTGTGTTAATTTTGTAGCCTGCCACCTTGCTATATGAGTCTATTGTTTCTAGAAGCTTTTTGATAGAGTCTTTAGGGTTTTCTAAGTAGAGTATCATGTCATCTGCAAACAGTGAGAGCTTGACTTCTTCCTTTCCTATCTGGATTCCCTTGATATCCTTTTCTTGCCTAATCGCTATAGCAAGTACTTCCAGTGCTATGTTGAATAGGAGTGGTGAGAGAGGACAGCCTTGTCTTGTGCCAGAATTTAGAGGGAAGGCTTTCAGTTTTTCTCCATTGAGGATAATATTTGCCACTGGCTTGTGGTAGATGGCCTTCACTATATTGAGAAAGGTTCCCTCCATTCCCATCTTGCTGAGAGTTTTGATCAAGAATGGGTGTTGGACCTTATCAAATGCTTTCTCTGCATCTATTGATATGATCATGTGGTTTTTATTTTTCTTGTTATTGATGTTGTGTATTATGTTGATAGATTTACGGATGTTAAACCAGCCTTGCATTCCTGGAATGAAACCTACTTGATCGTAGTGGATGATCTTCTTAATGAGGCATTGAATCCTATTTGCCAGGATTTTGTTGAGGATCTTTGCATCTGCATTCATCAGTGATATTGGTCTGTAATTTTCTTTTTTGGTAGCGTCTCTGTCTGGTTTAGGTATCAAGGTGATGTTGGCTTCATAAAAGCTATTTGGAAGTGTTTCTGTTTGTTCAATTTCATGAAAGAGTCTTGCCAAGATTGGCAGTAGTTCCTCTTGGAAAGTTTGATAGAATTCATTAGTGAATCCATCTGGACCTGGGCTTTTGTTTTTCGGCAGACATTTGATTACTGTTTTAATTTCATCAATGGTGATGGGGGTGTTTAGATATGCTACATCCTCTTCCTTCAACCGTGGAAGATTATAAGAGTCCAAGAATTTATCCATTTCTTCCAGGTTCTCATTTTTAGTGGCGTAGAGTTTTTCAAAGTAGTTTCTGATTACCCTTTGAATCTCTGTCATATCAGTAGTGATCTCTCCTTTTTCATTCCTGATACGAGTTATCAAGTTTCTCTCTCTCTCTTTCTTTGTTAGGTTTGCCAGTGGTCTATCAATCTTGTTTATTTTTTCAAAGAACCAACTTCTGCTTTCGTTGATCTTTCGGATTGTTTTTTGAGTTTCCACTTCGTTGATTTCTGCTCTCAGCTTTGTTATTTCCTTCTGTCTTCCTGTTCTTGGGTCCTTTTGTTGAGCATTTTCTAGTTCTATTAGCTGTGTCATTAAGCTACTCAGGTAAGCTCCTTCTTCCTTCCTGATGTGTGCTTGCAAAGCTATAAATTTTCCTCTCAGTACTGCTTTTGCTGTGTCCCATAAGTTCTGAGAGTTTGTGTCTTGATTGTCATTTGTTTCCAGGAACCTTTTTATTTCCTCCTTGATTTCATCTCGGACCCACTGGTTATTGAGCATGAGGCTGTTTAACTTCCAGGTGTTAAAGTGTTTCTTCTGAGTCCCTTTGGAGTTCACAAATAATTTCAGAGCCTTGTGGTCAGCGAAGGTAGTCTGCAAAATTTCTATCCTCTTGATCTTATGGAGGTATGTTTTATGTGCCAGCATGTAGTCTATCCTGGAGAATGTCCCATGTACATTGGAGAAGAATGTGTATCCAGGTTTCTGGGGATGGAGTGTCCTATATATATCCACTAGGCCTCTTTCTTCCATTTCTCTCCTCAGGTCTAGTATATTCTTGTTGGGTTTCAGTCTGGTTGACCTGTCCAGTGTTGACAAAGCCGTGTTTAGGTCCCCCACAATTATTGTGTTGTTGTTATTATTTTTCAGATTTGTCAGCAGTTGTATTAAATATTTTGCTGGCCCCTCATTCGGTGCATATATGTTTAGGAGAGTGAATTCTTCCTGCTCTACGTACCCCTTGATTAATATAAAATGTCCGTCTTTGTCCCTTACAACCTTCCTGAGTATAAAGTTTGCATTATCTGATATTAGTATGGCCACTCCAGCTTTTTTATGGGTGTTGTTTGCTTGGATAACTTTTCTCCAGCCTTTTATTTTGAGTCTATGTTTGTTCTGACTATTCAGGTGCGTTTCTTGTAGGCAGCAGAAGGTTGGATTGAGTTTTTTGATCCATTTAGCCACTCTGTGTCTCTTAACTGGTGCATTTAGTCCATTGACGTTGAGAGAAAGAATTGTCCTGGGATTTAACGCCATCTTTATTTCAAAATTTGGTGTGTCTTTTGGGTAGTCTTGTCTTAGATTAGGTCTTTCAGTTTTTCTCTTAAGACTGGTTTTGTGTCTGTGAAGTTTCTGAGCTGTTTTTTGTCTGTGAAACCATGTATTCTTCCATCAAACCGGAAAGTGAGTTTTGCTGGGTATAGTATTCTGGGTGAAGCATTCATTTCATTCAGTCTTGTCACAATATCCCACCACTGCTTTCTGGCATTGAGCGTTTCTGGTGACAGGTCTGCTGTAAATCTCAGGGAAGCTTGCTTGAACATGATTTCCCCTTTTGATCTTGCTGTTTTCAGAATTCTGTCTCTATCTGTGGGATTTGTCATTGTGACTAGGATGTGTCTTGGGGTGGTTTTTCTGGGGTCTCTTTTGGTTGGTACTCTTCGGGCATGCAGGATTTGATCACATATATTCTTTAGCTCTGGAAGTTTCTCTTTAATGATGTTCTTGACCATTGATTCTTCCTGGAAATTTTCTTCCTGGGTCTCTGGGACTCCAATGATTCTTAAGTTGTTTCTGTTGATCTTATCATAGACTTCTATTTTCGTCTGTTCCCATTCTTTGACTAATTTTTCCATTGTCTGCTCATTTGCTTTAAGTTTTTTGTCCAATCTCTCCTGCTGTATGGAATTGTTATGTATCTCATCTTCCACAGCACCAAGTCTATTCTCAGCTTCTGATACCCTGTCCCAGAGCTTATCCATTTTGTCATTCACTTCGTTTACTGAGTTTTTCAGGCCTGTTAGTTGACATGTTATTTCAGTTTGGAGTTTTGTCATTTCTGCCTTCATATTTTCTTGGTTCTTATTAGTGTTCTGTTCAACTCGATCCATGGTTTCTTGGAGTCTGTTGAGCACCTTCCATATTGCTAGTCTAAAGTCCTTATCTGAGAGGTTGATTAGTTGTTCAGTCATTATCTGGTCCTCAGAATTGTCATCTTCATTCTCTATGTCTGATGCTGGCCTGCGCTGTTTCCCCATTGTCACATTTGTATTGTGGGTTTTTCTACGTGTTGTAGTGGTATTCATTGTCTATATGATGTAGGCAGCACACTCCTCTGGCTCCTCCCTTTCTGGATGGGCTGACTTGCCTCTAAGGGAGGGGAGTCCTCCGTGGATGAAGCCTCACACTGGGTCAAATCTTAGGCCCGAGCATGTAACAGAGAAGACAGTCCAGAGAGAAATGTTTGCTTCTGTGATATAGCGCCGTTCTTAGTGTGATTTTTCCTTCTTGTTGCAATGGAGTTCTTTCCTTAGAAAGAGTGCACGGCCGCGTAGCGAAGCGGAGCGGCCGTGCTCCTCTGAGCCTCTTTTTGCTCCACTCGCAAGAGTTTCACGCAAGAGGACAGTAGACAGACATAGACAGGTCACACTCACAGTCTTTCACAGCTGAGCCCCACTGGGCCGGTGTACTTTCGCGGATTTTCCCCGCCTGGTGTCACACACAGGGAGCCAGCTTTTGCAAAGGATAGCCGGTTTTTATGCTCTGAAGTCCCTCCCTGAAAATGGCGTCTGGGCGAGCGAGGTTTCTGGAGGCTCTTTTTGCCCCACTCGCAAGAGTTTCACGCAAGAGGACAGTAGACAGACATAGACAGGTCACACTCACAGTCTTTCACAGCTGAGCCCCACTGGGCCGGTGTACTTTCGCGGATTTTCCCCGCCTGGTGTCACACACAGGGAGCCAGCTTTTGCAAAGGATAGCCGGCTTTTATGCTCTGAAGTCCCTCCCTGAAAATGGCGTCTGGGCAAGCGAGGTTTCTGGAGGCTCTTTTTGCCCCACTCGCAAGGGTTTCACGCAAGAGGACAGTAGACAGACATAGACAGGTCACACTCACAGTCTTTCACAGCTGAGCCCCACTGGGCCGGTGTACTTTCGCGGATTTTCCCCGCCTGGTGTCACACACAGGGAGCCTAAACTCCTTATTTCTAAGTCTAATTCTGTTATGTTTTTAAACCGCTATCTACCCCAAGTACTTACTTTATTCCATCTCATATATTTACTTACTACTTGTTTAGAAGATATCTTTCTGACTTTAACTATTTCAGTTGTTGTGATCTTTTGAATAATCCCTGGTAATAATTCATGCCTTTTTAACTATAGTAATGTTACCGTCCCACAAACTTTGAGCAAATAGGGGGATTTCTGAATCTAAGGGCTCTTTTCCGATTCTGCCCTTGTAATATTTATTATTAAAATAAATTCACAAAGTTCTAATATACTTCTGAATCTTAATACTCAATTTTTGAAGAAGCCATACTGTGTGATTAAGTCAGATTTCCAGATGCTTCTAATATTGCTCTATATTAAATGGTTTAGTATTTTTGTTTTGTTTTTGGGCTTACACCCAGTGAAGTTCAATGGTTACTCCTGGCTCTGCATTCAGAAATTACTCTCAGTGGTGTTCAGGGGATGATATGGGATGGCGGGGATCAAACCCAGGCCTGATACATGCAAGGTAAGTGCCTAACCTACTGGACTATCTGGAGAGACCCCTGGTTTAGACTCTTAATGGTTTTATTATTTATTAGACATTGAGGCTTGGCCTGCAAATTAGAGTAGTGTACTTTTCTGGTCATTTAATTTTAATAAGTTCAAGGCAATCTATAAAAAAAACTTCCTTTCTCATATCAGTCATTTTAGCAAACATTAGTTCATTTTGAGTGCATTACCCATTATCAGAATTCTATCACTTATATTGAAATATTAATCCCATCCAAATAAGTGCTTTTGTAATGATCCTCTGAAAAATGACAAATTGATATATTCTCTGATAAATACTGGGAAAACAAGAAAGAGTAAATGTTCTCTCAAGAACCCTGTTATCTAGAGAAGGTAAGCTAATAGTGATGTACTGTTGGAATACATGAGGACATTAGAGATCAAATACCAAAGAAGTAAACATATGGATGTATAACTGAAAAACTCTGAGAAAGTTCCACAAAAGCATTCATTATACAAAAAATAAACAAAAACAAGTAGAACTATTCAATGAAACAAACTACTCAATAGATTGAATTGGGTAAAGATAAAAGATGACTGACTGGAAGAATAAAAATATGAAAGCAGAACAGAAATAGAGATGAATTATTTGAAGACAAACTATTTGAATAACACAAAAACATTTCTTGCACTGAATGACAATATGTCATAGTTAGGAAGTAAAAATTCCTAAAATGAGTATCATGTAATGAAATCAATGATATACATCATTTGGAAATAGACTGACAGACAAACTGGTGATAAATGATGGGAGAAAATCAAGGAAACAGGGTACTCTATGTCACCCTTAAGAAAAAAAATTAGCAAGAATGAGAGCAGGAATGAAAACAAAATACAAAGATTTCAGTGATAGCATAAATATGCTGGAAAAATCAGTGACATATAAGAAAGCTGAAACTTAATGTATGACAATTTATTTCTTTTGATCATTTAAAGTTTTGAAATACTGACTGGAGCAATAGCATAGCGGGGAGGGCACTTGCCTTGCATTATGACCAACCCCAACCCTGATACCCTAGATCCCAGAATATTCTCCAAACAACAAAGAGTAAGCCCTGACCACAGTTGGGTGTGACACAAAAACCAAAAAGCTAAATTAATTTAAAATAATCAAATTTTGAAATATTTCTGTATTAAGTTGCAAAAGTTGTATAAAGAATTCCTTATACCCTTTATATAGATTCCCAAATGTTAACATTTTATGTTTATTTTCTTACGTAAAGATGACTTCATTGAAACATAACTGATATACAAATGCACATATCGAAAGTATACTAATAATGTTTTTAAGCATGTATACAACTATAAAATTATAATAAAGTCTACTTCTTTACAGGCTTCCCTTTTAGTTTATCACTTTCTTCCCATGTCTTGCCTTTTTAGAATTTTTATTCTAAATTATCCAATGCCTAAATTAATTTCACTTTGATTTAGTACCTGCTTTAATAAAGAGATGATACTTAGTGCCTCTAACTCAGTCTTCTACTTTTTCCCCCTGAAATTACTTAGTTCAGCAGAAAGATCTTTACAAATGGTACTGAGATGAATATACTAACAGCTTTAGTTACGCAGTTCCTACTGGTCTATTATTTGAAATCAAACTTCATAGAAAAAATATTTAATTCAATAAAATCAAAACTTAAATGACTGTATGGGTGTATTTTTCACATTGTAATTAATAGGTAATATGCATGTTCAAAAGCAAAGCATGGTGGATTCTACTTCAAATCTTGAAGTAGATGAGAGATTAAAATTATTCTATTGAGTCCCATTTTGTATCAAATGGAAATACTGTAATTTTCATAGTAATATGCTTCAGTATTTAACTAGTCATCACTGTTTCATTATAATAAAGTTATTACTGCTTAAGCTTTTTTTCTCCATATGTATAAAAAATATATGAAGACTAATGTTTTCTGATGGTTAAACAACAGGAAATATTTATGATCCTTAAATCTTGATCTTCTTGCTCTCCTGTGGACACTATATTATTTGGATAAAAGCATTTGGCCATTTCAAATCAAAAATATTTTCCAATTTTTGCCATTACTATGTAATTTAACATTGTCAAGCAAATTTAACTTGTACCATGAAAATGATGACATGCAAGAATAATACTAAGTATCCTTTAAATGCTATCACTTCTGCTAATGATTTTTCACCTGAATACCATGGACAGATTTAGTGAATATTTTAAAAATCTTAATATGTATCTAGGTACACTACATTATATACTTTGAAGGCACTATATCTATAGTAATGTTCTGGGGGGGGGTAGGGCTGTGATCAAAGCTAAATCCTGGTTCAGTGCTCAGAGATCACTCTTGGTGGGGCTCAAGGAACTGTATGGGGGAACAGGGATCAAATCCTGGTTAGCCACATGCAAGGCAAGCGGCAATTTTCCCACTATCCATATATAGAGTGTGTGTGTATATATACTATAGTATCACACACACACACACACACACACACACACACACACACACACACACACACACACACACACACACATCTCCAGCCCTGAATCTAGTAACTTTAATGCTATTTCCAATAAATAATTTTCATGAAAAATGTAACTTTGTACGTTTATATTTACATTTAGGGTCTCTTTTGGATTCAGTTGTCCAAATAATTAAACATTAGTCAATGTATAATATTCTCAGTTAAATTGATGCAACCCATGAAATCAGGAAAAATGGCCCAAAACAACTTATTCCACGACTACTACTACCCAGATGCAAGAAAGGAAGTGGCTAGAATCAAATAGGGATTCTTAGAGGCTGGGAAATTCTGCTCTGGCTGGCTTTGTAAATAGTTTGTGACAACTGGTATCTGTGTAAATGGATTTGATGGTCCCCTGGAGGGTCAATACTGTTTACAGAGCTGTTTCTTCAGAGTGGTTGAGCTAGAATTGTCTCTAGGGATCCTATGGAGTTACTCAGAATAGCAACATCCTAGCTACCTGAGAACAGAAGTTAAAAAAAAAAAAGAGAAGAGGAAACAGGCATATTATATAGGCAAGTACATTCAAATAAATGGATTGCCTACTCCATAAAATTTAAGTACTACAATGTTACAGATAGGATTTTATAGCTAAAATTAACAACCATAGAGGCAATTTGTTACTGTGAGTGCAATACTTATTAACACAGTTGGTAATCACATTAAAATGCTCTTATTGGGAAAGGGAAGGTTATTACTTATAGTATACCTTCTATTTTATTAATACATAAAAATACAGAAATATCTTTATTTTTGGGGATATTACATTATATAAGAAAATTAATGACATATGCTATTAAATACGGAAATAAATATGAAATGATAGAAACTCTACAGTAGTCTCATATTTTAAACAAAAAATAACATCTTTGTTCAAAGTGATTAAGAATGCCCCTAATATTCCTAACTAAGAGCTATTTTAACCATAATCATAATATTGAAAAATCAGGATAATACTAGTAGCTCCTAATACTTTCTACCAACTGCTTAAGTAAATTGTGAAATACTTGTCTGTGTCTATAAATGCTAATTATTTCCTTTAATAAATATTTTACTATACTGCATCCTTTGTCAAAGAGAGGGCTAGCTTTCCTTCCACACCAAACTATATATATGGACTTCCCACCACAAAACATCAAAACTCAGACTTCTGCCATATTACAGTAGTTACACCTAATTAATGAGTAGATACAAGTGTACTTTTTACATTATCCAATAAAAATGTTAGTGGAAATTGTATCTTCTACGTAGAAACCCTTGCATGAATTCTGATCACTAACTATAGGATTTGAATTATGTCTTCAATGTATAACTCCATGACCTTTCGCAAATTACTTAAACTCTCATCCTTCCCCATTAATAAAAAGCACATAATTCTAACACGTATCTACAAAATGTTGTGAGAATTAAGCTATTTATATTATGTAGTATCTACAGTATCAACAAAGAAAACAGTCAACAAAAGTTAGATGTTAACTAAAAAAGCTGCTTTGATAAAAGCAAATGGTTAAGTAAATAGTAGTAAAAATTACGATAAAAATATAAAGTGTAGAAATGTAAAATAAATGCTACTCCTTCAAGGAAACAAAAAAAAAATAACAGTCATGATTAAACTACTTAATACATACATTTTATAAAATTTATAAAGTTATATAAAACTAATACATGATAGAGGTGATGGGATTTCAAATAATATGGAAGCTAGCATTAAAGAAAGATTCTGAAAAAAATTCAGTATCATGATAAAAGAATATATATATAAATTTAATAGTAAAGCCAAAAAATAAATTTAAGTAGTATGTTTGTACAATATGATGTGAGCATTCACTATACTGGCATATAATATGCAATCAGGAATGGCAAGTAGATAAAAGACACGTATCCTTTAGAGAACATCTAAGGAGTCCTAGGAAATGAGAAAACTTTTAGGTTTTTAACATAAAAAATACAATTTTCCTAGGTCCATGCTGAGAACTTTAATTTTGTTGCTACCTTTGTTGTTATTATATTATATTATATATTATATTATATTATATTATATTATATTATATTATATTATATTATATTATATTATATTATATTATATTATATTATATTATATTATATTATATTATATTATATTATATTATATTATATTATATTTATTATACCTTTGTTGTTCTAGGCTAAGTGGGAGAAACCTATACCCATCAATCAATTTCATTAGTTCAGTTCCCCAGAACCAACAATGGAATTGCTTACAAGAAGAGGTAGCTAGATGCTACCAAGTTGGAAACGTCAGGTGGAGTTTTATGCATTCTAATAAATTGTACTGAATATATTAGGGTAGATAAAACACCTAGTAGGAAAACTGGACATAAATATAAGATATAAAAGGAATATTATAGAGAGGTTTATAAAGTTGGAAAGTTAATATCTGAAACTAATATCAAGAGCACACCAATTGCATACCTAAATGCCAAAAATAATCAGTACTTCTAAATAAATATCAAAAAGTAGTAGTGTGGTTATTTTGTCTCTAAAACAACTCAATGAATTGTCAATAAAAATTTTCAAATAATTCCCAGGCCAGTCATAAAATTTACTATACTGTGATCTTACTTACATTTTAAAAAGCATTTAAATGGTAAAACCATACCTATTTTTAAAGTGCTTTCATTTGTTTTATCCAGTATGAAATAGTCATGAATATATCAATATTCATTATGAGTAGAAGGTCAAATTTCTGTGTAAGAAATAAGTTATATCAAGTTACAACTTCAAATTTTTAATACTTATAAAAGGTAAATGCCGTGAACATAGTTTAATAGGGTAATATCTTAAAGTTTAGACTTCCTAATTAAATTATGTACACACCTCATAAATTAAATTCTTGTAAAACTAATATTGCCCAGTTTAACAATTTCAAATACTATTTAACCTAAAATAATTTTGAAAATTATCCTAAAACTTTTTCCCTAGTGCTATAAACTATTTAACAAAATACACCTACCTCTTTTTCAACCTTGCTCATTTTTCTTCTTTACAATAGAAGAATTTGTATAAAGTGATTAAATATCTGAGCATGGTCTTAAATTTCTTTAAGAAACAAAAAAATAATGCTCTACCGTGCATATAAAAATCTTCACGATAAATATTGTTTTCTTATTAAGTATAGATACACACTAATTTTCCAGGCACTCAACAATTTCAGAAATTACTTATAGAAGGTAAGTTTTGCAACACAAGTATACAGAAAGAAAAAATTGGTTTTCTAGATATGTGCCTTTCACTTTACTGAAGGACATTTTCAGATTTTGAAACCAAAACAAGAACCACCAGTCAGATACTAAGTGGAAATAACTGAAACACAATGTTAGTTCTAATGGATGGATGATTGTGTTTGGTCTTTTGAAACTTTGAAGTATAGGTAAGTCTTGATCACACAAATTAATAAATCCTAAAGCTGGAGTTAACAATAACCATTACACCCAAATTCTGCAGCTTAGCCCAGCCAATTTTTCAAAAGGTCAGGTTGTGAACTGGAGAAGATCAGGGAGGTCCACCGCATAGCTCTGTTGCCAGGCATCTCTCGTCTGGATTGTTGCAGGCATTTATTAGTATTCGTCAGCAGACTCAACAGAGCAAACACGAAATTCAAGCACGAATAATAAAATGAAATGCTGCTATATAACCCTTTGTCATTCAGCAAATATGGGACTTTTTAGCTACATTGTTCCTAAACCTGGGTTACTACTTTAATTTTTCTCCACAGTGCTGACTGAATGAGTATGCATGTGTGTTAAATGCAGAGCTCCCCTAACAACTGCAGGACTGCCATTTAATCTGTTGGTAGATGGACCATTTCCTGTGGGAACCCTAGCTATGATTTCCAGATCTACCAAATAAATCTCAGATTAAGATTCCAAATGAAACCTGCCTTTGGCAGATAAAAAAATGTCAAGATGGATATAAACAGTAAAATTATAAATTATCGAGGTGTTGTATGACAAACCAATGTTCAATTTTTTTGTTGACATGTGCCCAGATATCAAAAACTATATGAGACACTCATCAAATGTCACACTTTCATAATATTGGAGCCATCATTAAAACTGTTTGACTAAGGACCTCAAAGTGTTTAAGCAGTAGCTCAAAAGTATATTTGTGCAAAGCAGAAGAATAAATTTACATATCAGCAGCAGCTCATAAGGGATGGGTAAATATTCTGTTTATCTCTCATTGTAATTCAGGTTACTTTAAATACAAGGTTTTAGAAAATCATTATGCTCTATATGGCATCATTACATAACTTCTGATGCAAATGACGTGTGTTTTATTCAAGATCACCATTTGGTTTCTCTGGGTTAGGCAAAAAAAGCATGTAAAAGGTACAGATTCATGTCATTAATCAACTTTGATTACTATGCTCCTTGTTAGTTATACTAGTGTCATTAACTTGTAGAGGTAGCATTTTGAATGGATAAAAATAAGGATTTGCTACTCAAGGTGAGAAAAGTCTTAGAAAAGGAAATTTGTTTGTTTTTTATATTTCCATTTCAAATTAGTTGGGGAGGGGCAAAGACTTTTTCAAAAAAAAAAAGGAAAAGTTAATAAAGGACCAATACTGAACATCTTAAGAGAACAAATGGCCTATTATAAATGCAGAGTAAGTGTCAGATGCTAGTCTCCACTGCATTCTCAGGAGATCAGGGACTGCTTTTTTAATGAAAATTTTTGGTTTGTGTATGCTCTTCTTACCTGAAGTAACACAGCCTAGTTCTGAGTTTTAAATTGTATACTATTTGATTATAAAATAATCAAATACAAGAAATGATGCTTTCTGAAAGAAAAGAAACAGTTATGCTAAAATTACTTAAAAAAACTTTAAATACTTGACAGTTTCTGTATAAAAGGCTTGTGTGACTCCAAATTTTATATCAGTTTATGACAAAAATTCAAAAATCTAGTCTACCTAAAATATAAATTCTTTTCAATTGTAAATTCTTTAAACATACACCAATCTGTGGATAAGACATTGAACACCCTATATTTCATACTCCAAATATTAGAACGAATACCAAGCCCGCATACTGAAGGCTTTGTATATGTTCTCTTTCCTTTTCTATTTGCCCAACATATTTTCTTGGTTTAAGGTAAATGTAGTTTACCTATCACATTCAGGATGTTATATATATTAACTAAAGAAGGAAATATTTTTTGCCTAATTCTGATTATTTTTATGTACTCAAACTGTTCAAATCAACAAACGTTATTCTATTTTGGAGTATATAAAATTGTTTTAGTACAGCCAGTGACATTACTAAAATGCCGAATTAAAATTTTAATTAAAAATACTTAGCAAAACAAACATATTAAAAACAATCTACCAAGTATAATTTCATCAATAAGAACTATTTTTAACCTTTTACCTACACACGAGAAACGAGATATTAAAATAACTAAGAACTGGTATATATGAATAATTTTTTTTGGCTTTTGTGCCACACCCGGTGATGTTCAGGGGTTACTCCTGACTATGCTCTCAGAAAAATTCCTGGCTTGGGGGACCAATGGGATGCTGGAGTATCAAAATGTGGTCCTTCCTAGGCTAGTGCAGGCAAGGCAGATGACTTACCACCTGTGACACTGCTCTGGCCTCTTGAACAAATATTTAAAAAGACCAAAATAGGATTTTTTTAAATAATTTTTAGCGCTATATCACATCAAAATAAGTTTATCATTTAGAAAGGACTTAATTTTACTGAATTAGAATACAGAATAGTTTAACCAGATAGATTACAAATTCAACTAATTAGATTATGAAATAGTTTATGTAAAATTTCAGATTTTTGTGGTCCTGATTTGTTTTAAATTTCTTGCTTTCGTATTAGCCAAAAAATAATGCATGGGAACACATTAAAATAAAACACACCCTGTAAGTCTCACAAAGCAAAATTATGTGAAATTTCTCCTGAAAAGGCAATAATGTTCTACACAGTAAGTTGCTTTGACTAAAAGTTAAACACATTAAAAGTTTAGAGCATTGATGATCTTCTGAATTGTTTTTACTTAATGACTAGATTTCTCTTAAATGAAAAATTGCTATCTACTATAGCAGATGCAGTTATATTAGAGCTATAAAACAAATAGTTATCTGGGAAAAATTGAAAGGGTCTTACATTTGTCTATTCACCAGTTAGTCAATTCAGATATCCCAAAGCAACAAAAGAAGGAATTTCTAGTAATCATACCAAAGATGACATATACAGTCACCATGGAACCACACAGTAATGATAAATTAATGTGCTAATTTCAAGAAATTAGAAAATCAAGTTTCCAGAAAATTAAAGAGGCCTTAATGTAATATTAAGATTTTGGTTGTAGATGTGTCACAGGAAGTGCTCTAGCATGAAAGAGCTATAACCAGAAATGCTTAAATATTTTGGTTAAAGAGATCATAACCTGGAAGATGGGGAATAAAAAGCATAAACTAAAAATTTTTAGCTAAAATCTCAAAATAAAATATTAATATTTCATAACCAGAAATAAATGTGAATGAAATTAGATATCAAAAGTTGAGGGTTTCGGGATTTCAAGGGAAACTTCTCCCATGCCGGAATGTGGTTCTGAATACCTGAAGGTCTCCTCAGAGGCCTACTGAGCGCACCCCCAAAAAACTGTCAACTAAAGGAAGCAAAAGAGTATGGCCGCTCCACTTCATTTTGTGGCCCCGCACTCTTTCTACCCAATGAACCCCACCACAACACGCAGGAAAAACCACACTACAAGCGTGACAATGGGGAAACTTCGCAGGCAAACACCATGCACAGAGAATGAAGACGAAAGCTCGGATGACCTAATAAATTCCAACCACCTGATAAGGATCTTAAAATAGCAATATGGAATATGTTTGTAGAACGCAAAGAAAGCATAGATCAATCTGAACAGAACACAAAGACAGAAATCAGAAAACTCCAAACTGAAATAACAGATCTGAAAAACATGGTAGCTCAACTGAAAACCTCAATGGATGGCCTCGCCAGCAGGGTAACAGCAGCTGAGGAGAGAATCGGGGTACTGTAAGATGTGATGCAGAAAAATCAGCACAACAGAAGAAATTGGAAAAGAAACTTAAGACAAATGAACAGGCAATGGAAAAATTACTCAAGGAATGTGAACAGATGGAAATAAAAGTCTTTGATAAACTCAACAGAAACAACATAAGAATCACTAGAGTCCCAGAGACCCAGGTAGGAAATCTCCAGGAAAAATCAACTACCAAAGATATCATCAAAAAGATAGTCCCAGAGTTAAAGACTACATGCAATCAAATCCTACATGCTGCAGCTAGAAGACACACACACACACACACACACACACACACACACACACACACACAAAACACCCAAAGACACATCCTCATTAAAATGACAATTCCCACAGATAGAGATAGAATACTGAAAGCAGCAAGATCAAAAAGGGAAATTACATTCAGAGGAGCATCCCTAAGACTTACAGCAGACATGTCACAAGAAATGCTCAAGGCCAGAGACAGTGGTGGGATATTGTGACAAGACTGAATGAAATGAATGCCTTACCAAGAATACTGCACCCAGCCCAACTCACGTTCAGATTTGAAGAAAGAGTATATAGCTTCTTGGATAAACAACAGCTCAGAAACTTCACAGATGAAAAACCAGCCTTAAAGGAAAAACTGACAGGTCTACTCAAAGGCAAGAGAGACCAACAAACACAGCAAACTTATCTACAAAGATGACATTAAATCCTATGACAATCATCTCCCTCAATGTCAATGGACTAAATTCACCTGTTAAAAGACACAGAGTGGCAAAATGGGTCAAAAAGATGAATCCAACCTTCTGCTGCCTACAAGAAACATATCTGAATAGTCAGAACAAACATAGACTCAAAATCAAAGGCTGGAGGAAAATCATCCAAGTAAACAACACACTCAAAAAAGCTGGGGTGGCCATATTAATATCTGATGACACCAAATTTATACTCAGAAAAGTGGTAAGGAACAAAGATGAACACTATGTACTAATCAAGGGATATGTGCAACAGGAAGAAATCAGACTATTAAACATATATGCACCCAGAGAGAGACCAGCAAATTTTATAATACAATTACTGACAAATCTGAAAGAAGAAATCAATAATAACACAATCATTGTGGGAGACCTCAACACGGCCATATCAACACTTGATAGGTCAAACCAGACTGAAACCCAACAAAAACATGCTAGCCCTGAAAAATGTAATGGAAAAAAGAGGACTAGTAGATATATATAGGACACTCCATCCCAAAAAACCTGGATACACATTCTTCTCCAATGTACATGGGTCATTCTCAAGGATAGATTACATGCTGACACATAAAACATACCTCCATAAAATCAAAAGAATAGAAATCTTGCAGGCTACCTTTGCTGACCACAACGCTCTGAAATTAGATGTGAATTACAAAGGCACACAGAAGAACTTTGACAATTGGAAATTAAACACCCTGCTACTGAACAACCAGTGGGTCTGAGATGAAAAAAAAAATGGAAATCAAAACTTTCCTGGAAACAAATGATAATGAAGACACAAACTGCCATAATCTATGGGACACAGCAAAAGTGGTCCTGAGAGGAAAATTTATAGATCTACAAGTACACATCAGGAAGGAAGAAGGGGCATCCCTGAATAACTTAACAATGCAGCTCAAAAAATTGAAACTGTAATCAAACATCTGCCCAAAACGAAAAGTCCAGGCCCAGATGAATTTCCTAATGAATTTTTTCAAATCTTTCAAGAGCAGCTACTACCAATCCTAGCCAGGCTCTTCCATGAAATTGAAAAAACAGGAACACTCCCAAACAGCTTTTATGAAGCCAACATCACCTTGATACCAAAACCAGACAAAGACGCTGCCAAAAATGAATATTACAGACCAATATCCCTGATGAATGCTGATTCAAAGATCTTCAACAAAATCCTGGCAAATAGGATCCAATGCATCATCAAGATCATACACTTCGACCAAGTAGGTTTCATCCCAGGAATGCAAGGATGTTTAACATTCGTAAATCTATCAACATCATACACAGTATCAACAAGAAGAAAAATAAGAATTACATGATCATATCAACAGAGGCAGAGAAAGCATTTGATAAGGTCCAACACACATTCTTGATCAAAACTCTCAGCAAGATGGGAATGAAAGGAACCTTTTTCAATCTAGTTGAAGCCATCTACCACAAGCCAATGGCAAATATTATCCTCAATGGAGAAACTAAAAGCCTTTCCTCTAAATTCTGGTACAAGACAAGACTGTCCTCTCTCATCACTCCTCTTCAACATAGTACTGGAAGTTCTTGCTATAGAGATCAGGCAAGAAAAAGATATGAAGGGAATCCAGATAGAAAAGGAAGAAGTCAAGCTCTCATTGTTTGCAGATGACATGATACTCTACTTAGAAAGCTCTAAAGACTCTACCAAAAAGCTTCGAGAAACAACAGACTCATATAGCAAGGTAGCAGGCTACAAAATTAACACAGAGAAATCAATGGCCTTTTTATACACCAATAATAATAGGGAAGAGAAGGAAGTCAAGAAGGCAATCCCATTCACATTAGTGCCACACAAACTCTAATATCTTGGAGTCAACTTGACCAAAGACGTGAAGGACCTATACAAAGAAAACTATAAAGCCCTGCTCCAAGAAATAAGAGAAAACACATGGAAATGGAAACACATACCCTGCTCATGGATTGGCAGGACTAACATCATTAAAATGGCAATACTCCCCAAAGCATTATACAGATTTAATGTGATCCCATTAAAAATACCCATGACATTCTTCAAAGAAGTGAATCAAACACTTATGAAGTTCATCTGTTACAATAAACAATATCGAATAGCTAAAGCACTCCTAGAGAAAAGGAAAAAGGAAGGCATTACTTTCCCAAACTTTAAACTGTACTAGAAAGCAATAGTTATCAAAACAGCATGGTATTGGAATAAAGACAAACCTTCACATCAGTGGAATAGGCTTGAGTTCTCAGATATTGTTCCCCAGACATACAATTATCTAATTTTTGACAAAGGAGCAAGAAATCCTAAGTAGAGCAGGGAAAAACCTCTTCAACAAGTGGTGCTTGCAGAACTGGTTAGCCACTTGCAAAAAAGCGAACATAGACCCCCAGTAAATATCATGTATGAAGGTAAAGTCCAAATGGATTAAAGACCTTGATATCAGACCTGATACCATAAGGTATAAAAAACAACACTTTGGTAAAAACATTGAGACTAAAGGCATCTTCAAGGAGGAAACTGCACTTTCCAAACAAGTGGAAGCAGAGATCAACAGATGGGAATACATTAAGCGTGAAGCTTCTGCACCTCAAAAGAAATAGTGCCCTGTATACAAGAGCCACCCACTGAGTGGGAGAAACTATTCACCCAACACCTATCAGATAAGGGGCTAATATCCAAAATATACAGGGCACTGACAGAACTTTACAAGAAAAAAACATCTATTCCCATCAAAAAATGGGGAGAAGAAATGAACAGACGCTTTGATAAAAAAGAATTACATATGGCCAAAAGGCACAGGAAAAAATGTTCCACATCACTAATCATCAGGGAGATGCAAATAAAAACAATGATGAGATATCTTCTCACACCACAGAGATTGGCATACATCACAAAGAATGAGAACAATCAGTGCAGGCGGGGATGTGAGAGAAAGAAACTCTTATCCACTGCTGGTGGGAATGCCATCTAGTCCAACCTCTATGGAAAGCGATATGGAGACTCCTCCAAAATCTGGAAATTGAGCTCCCATTCGGCCCAGCTATTCCACTCCTAGGGATATACCCTAAGAACACAAGAATACAATACAAAAACCCCTTCCTCACACCTATATTTATTGCAGCACTATTCACAATAGCCAGGCTCTGGAAACAACCAAGATGCCCTTCCACAGACGAATGGCTATAGAAACTGTGGTACATACACACAACGGAATATTATGCAGCCGTCAGGAGAGATGAAGTCATGAAATTTTTCTATACATGGATGTACATGGAATCTACCATGCTGAGTGAAGTAAGTGAGAGGGAGAGAGAGAGAGAGATGCAGAATAGTCTCACTCATCTATGGGTTTTAAGAAAAATAAAAGTCATTTTTGCAACAATCCTCAAAGACAATGGGAGGGGGGCTGGAACTTCCAGCTTACTTCATGAAGGTCACCACAAAGAGTGGTGAGTGTAGTTATAGAGATAACTACACAGTGAACTACCAAAATCATGTGAATGAATGAGGGAACTGAAAAGCCTGTCTGAAGTACAGGTGGGGGTGGGGTGGGATGGTGAGAGATTTGGGACATTGGTTGTGGGAATGTTGCACTGGTGAAGGGGGTGTTCTTTACATGACTGAATCCTAATCACAATCATAAATGTAATCAAGATGTTTAAATAAAAAAAAAGTAGAGAGTTTCAAATATTCATACAAGTTGTACAAAAGGTGGGTCATACCAATAATATAGAAATGCAGAAATAAAGTTCTGTATTATAAAAGAAATTCATTATTTTTCACTTATTTTATTGCTTCATTTATTTTATTGTCATTTTTATAAAAATTAAAGATGAAAGCTAGAGTTCCACATAAATAATACATAATGAAGTAATTAGCATATTTTCAATTATATAAACCTATAAAAAATTCCCTCACAGGGGTCTAAGTGATAGCACAGCAGGTAGGTTGTTCATTTGCCTTGTTTATGGCCATCCCAGATTTAATCTCTGGCATCCCATATACCCTTTAGCCTACCAGAAGTTATTCCTGAGTGCAGAGCCAGGAGTAATCCCTCAGTACTGCCAAGTATGCTCCAAAACAAACAAAATTTACTTCATGATGTGCCCTTATTAAGAATTTATATGTAGAATCATTCATTGTAACAAATGTATAATTATAGTGGAGTATAATATAGTGAGGAGGAGTGGAGGAGGACTGATAAAAGGAACTTCTTTTGGGAGATGGGAATTTGGCCCACACATACAAATTACTCCTGAATGTAATCAGGGTACCATATGAGATTCTGGGGATCAAATCCAGGTCACCTTTGTAAAAGGCAAATGCCCTACCACTATACAATCACTAAGTCCAAATAAACTTTCATAGTTTATTAAACTTTTAAAGACCCAACGGACTCATTTTCCACTCAATTTTGCTGTGAAGTTTGACTTACAAATTCTATTAAATAATTTTAATTCAAATGCACACACCTAAAACATACCATCTAACAATTTTATGTCAATTAATAAGTTAAATGAAAAACTTCACAAATATGAATATTCCTATCATCTATTAATTCAAAACACAATTGAAAACAAACTTTATAATGGTTAAAACACTAAATTGAGCAATTGGAGTACAATACAGCATAGGGCATTTGCCTTGCACATGGTCAACCTGGTGTCAACCCCCAGTACCCCAGATGGTCTGCTGAACTATCCAGTAGTAATCCTGAGTGCAGAGTTAGGAATTAACCCTTGAAAACTGCTAGGTGTGGCCTAAAAACCATAAAACAAAAACTAAACCGAAGTACCCTCAGAAAACTTTTCAGTTATTTCACTACTGAACCTAGTAACAGATTAATTCTTATCAAGCTTACAAATGGACACATAAAAATCACTTTAATAAAAACTTCAAATATAAGATTAAAAAAAGAGTAACAGTATAGCCATGGTCTTTGAGAGTAATTTTAATAATTCTTCTGAAAATGGAATCATCCTTACTTGTCACTTGCCAATAGTATTAAAACTATTTTCTTAAATATCCTGTGGTTATATGTAAAAAGCTAACAGCATTCTATTAAGTTAGATACTAAGGAGATATGCAAAAATAATCAGATTTCAGGCATATTTTAACCCTTCTGTGGAATATGTAAATTTTTAAAAATACATCCTAAAACATACTTTCCTAAAGTGTAATTCTGTCATATATTATAATAAATATACTAGTCTGATGATTTTTTATGAAACTGAGTTTTCAACACTGGAAAAACAGATTTTATTCTATTCTGTTAGGATATTTTTATTCAGTCTATAGTATTGATTTTACACTATGAAAAATACTAAATGCAAGCTATAATTCTTTGAAAATATAAAGTTTGTAAAGATAATATAAATATATTTGTGGATAATAGCTTTTTACAAAGGACCTATTTAGGTCCTTTAAAATATTAACATTTTTAAAACATCAGTATAAAGCATTACCACACAATTTTTGTGAAACAAATGACACTGGAATGTGAAATATATATTCACATTAATATTTATTCACAAATAAATTCATTTTCTGTTTAAGATATGGTAGTAGTTTTTATTCTTTTAGTTTACATTTTAATAGATTTTTAAAGTTAGTTATAAAAAAAATCACAAAGTTAGAAAAGGAGAAATAGTAAAGAAAGCAAGATACTTGCCTCACATTCAACAGACTTGGATTCATTCTCCAGCACTACACATGGTTACATTAGTCTCACAAAGAGTCATCTCTAAACATTACTTGGTATCTCATAAATGTTAAACAGAAAAGGAAAAAGGGGGCCAGAGCAGTGGCGCAAATGAAAAGGCGTCTGTCTTGACCACGCTAGCCTAATACGGACTGCAGTTTGATCCCCCTGCATCCCATATGGTCCCCCAAGCGAGGAGAGATTTCTGAGCGCATAGCCAGATATTGTAGTAGTTTTTTAATAAACTCAACCCCCAATCTTAACAACAGTGCTAAAGAAATTACCATCCAAAAAAAAAATTACCATCCTATTACATAACCAAGAAAAGTGTTTAAAAAAGATGCTTGCACGCTAAGCCAAATAAAGATTAAAAAATTGAAAGCAGATTTACCCAACTCTATGACTTCTTTCTAACATAATGATTTATTGTAATTACAAAGTACATTGATTCTTAAAAAAACTTTGACTTATGTCTGTTTTAAAATAAAAACAAATAGCATTATTTAGGATAAAACATATTCTACTTACTAAAAAAAAATTCAATATATTTCAAGTCCTATAACACAGCTCACAATGTATATATAGTTATGTTTTTATACCTGGAACTTAGAAAACTTCAATTCTAACAGCTTGTAGTTTCCCCAAATATTACAGAAATGTAAGTCTGTTTTATGCAAGTTACCATTTACTTCTTTGCTGAAAATACTAAAATAATTTATGAAAATAACAGACTTCACTCATAATGTTAACCACACAGATTTTCTACAGTGTTGCAAAGATATATATTCTAATCAAAAAGCTTTTAAATAATTGAATAGCTATAGACATAACTCAGTTATAGAGCCAGCCATAAACAAACAAAACTTAAAAAGAGTACAAACTTTGTTAAAAGAGAGAAAGACTATAATAAAAGAGTTTGATGGTGGCACAAAGGTTTCCAATCCAAACAAATGAAAAATAAAAACTGCTTAAATTTTAATATGAAACTAATGAACTATGCACTAGTTACCTTTTACTAGTCTTTTTTTTTCATTTGTGGTAGAAAACATATGAAGCATAGCTACAAAGGTAATTGTCACCCCAATTCCAAAATAAAGAGCTAATTACTTTTACTAAACTTAGCAAAGTAATATTACTGAGATATTTGGTTGCCCACAATAAACTGCAGCATATACTCTTAAACATAAGCATATCTTGGATTTCAAATGAGTACAATGATTTAGTAAAATTCTTTTTATTCAGTTTAAGAGATATTAGTTTTAAACCATAGTTCATATACAAATTAATGTAGTGCAGAGGTAAAAATAACTACTTGATATAAAATACCTATATTCTAAATATATAATTTTCTAAATAATAAAACTAAAAAAGTATATTAAAGAAAATCGCAAACTGAAAGGTTTTTGTCCAAAGCTTTGTTCTAACCTTTGGTAAGAAAAAAACTTTTTACCTTCAATTGGCAAGAAATATTTAAAAACACAGTAATATGGAATATGCTGTAACCTATATTAACCTTTCTTAGGGAACACTGACTCCCTAAAGGTTCTAAATTTAAATAAGTTTCACAATATACCTAAGGTACTCACATCCAGGCTTCATTTTTTTCTACATAGAGGCATCGGTACCTATGGCAGGTATGTTTATTCATAAGTAATATGTAAACTATCTTCGAATGGACTGTATGTACAATGAAAGAAACCATTTCTGATAATACATTTAAAAATAAAAATCAATATAAGTATCCAGAAATTTGTAGTTTGACAACTAATCATAAGAGATTTCTGGCCATTTAAATTCTTTAAAATTTAAATTCTTTACATTTCTTAAAATGTCTGGATTAACAAGCAACTGCTAAAGAAAGGCTAAAGAGTCACATAAATGTTTTTCGTAGGTTGATTAAATTAAGTCTTGATAATTTTTTAAAGAACCATAGAAAATATTACATTTTCACATAAGATCTAAAGAAAATAAAAACTCGGCATAAATACTCCCATGATAATACAAATTTATTCACTCAAATTTTTCTTCCATCAACTTAAAATTTCACTGGTCAAGATTGCTTTTCTAACTACTTTAAGCAGCCAATTTATAGATGATATCACCCATCCTACCTATCAACATCAAATAATGCTCATTACAGTTCTCATTAATGTCTCAATAAAGACTGATGTTAAAATCTTTCACTAATGTGTCTATAATAATAGTAGGAAAGAAAGCCACTTTACCACTCCATAAAATAAAATTTCTAAGATGTATTTGTCATTCAGAAAAACTTGATTTCCTTAAAAAATTAAGATTATTGAAGAGAGTAGACTATCACATTAGTGTAAAAAAGAGAACTGAATTTGTATTTTATAATAAGTCAACAAATGTTGATATAGAAAAGATGACTATTTGAGATTTTACTGTTTATCATTTAAACATTATCAAAAACTCAAAATATTACATTTACCCATTTAACTTTATGTTGCAATATTTCATTAACAGGAACTTACATGAAAGGGACTTATCCTCATTTTTGTTGTCAAAACAAATTAAAATGCAAATATTTCTAATGATAATTATCGTACATTCCATGAGGTATACAACTCCAGCAGCCTATTTAAGTGTCTTATGTCTTCAGTTGTGAAACCCTCCTCTCCCTAAGAGGCCTAGTGTTTCCACTGCTACCTTTATTAACCTTTTCTAGTTATTCTATATTCATGAGATGTATTTTCTCTGTACTATCCGGCTTATTCATACATTAAAAAAATGCCTCAGATTCTTAACGAACCTTTCATCTTTAATTTGAACATGACTTACACAGCAATGAGACCATTCAGTATGAAAATTGATCAATGCACACATTATTCTCATCCTTCATTTGTACATAGAGCAATAAAATTGCACTGAATTCTTCAAAGTTTGCTTATTGTGTAGATGAATAAAACAACTAAAATTTCACACCAAAACATCCTATCACAAAGTTATCATGAAATTCAGTCAACTATAAACTTTGTATTAAACCTTTTAACTATTTCGGTCATCTATTACTTGATATTATTTTATGTATCACTTTTTTAGTTACCTGAATTCTACTCAGAACAAAATGCTTGGGGCAAATAAAAAGAAAGGTTGATAATAGTAGGCAAATAATGAAAGAAATTGTATAACTTGAAAATGAAAAGCAATTTCAGAAACAGGGAAAAAGTATACACAGAGAGCATCACATCTTTTTAAACCTCAAAAGAAAGTATAGTTACTAACTTAAGTATAATGATAAATAGTCCTCAGAGGCCTTCAACCATCTGAAAAAGATTATCATGTGGCTGATACATAGTGAGAAGGGAGGGCTGTTAGGGGAGGGGAAATTAGAGAGATGTATGCACTGTTAATTTAAAGTAAATAAAAGTGGTGCATGCAATATGATATTTAGAATGATTCATTTCCTAATGATTCCAGATTTGCAGTATTTTACTGAAAGAGGTCGCAATAAAAAAGACCTAGTACGTGCTTAAACCTCTCTCTACAGATTTTTTATCTTAGGAAATGAGGGCCGAGAAGAAAAATGAGGTGAGAGAAAGGAAATGAGAGAAAGGAAGAGAAAGAAAGAAATAGATTGGAGAGATTATAGAAGAAAAGAGAATATGGAGAGAGAACTGAAAGAAGAGAGGGAAAAGAGAAAAGGAGAGAAAGAGGTGGCTGTGCTCTAAGAAAGATGAGGACAAATCTACCTGTCTACTTTAATCATCTGTTTTACAGGCCATCTCTCTCTCTCACCATCTTTCAAATTGTGCTTCTGCACTCTCTCTCTCTCTCTCTCTCTCTCTCTCTCTCTCTCTCTCTCTCTCTCTCTCTCTCTCTCTCTCTCTCTCTCTCTCTCTCTCTCTCTCTCTCTCTCTCTCTCTCTCTCATTCTCTTATTGTCCTTCTCTATATCTTGAATATATCTGTGTATCTATCTTGCTCTGAGTTTCTTTACCCTTTCTAATTCCATCATTTGTGACTGTCTCTTTCTAGATATATCTTGGCATGCTTCTTTATAAGCACTCTCCACACATATTTTTGGTCTCCTATGTATGTTTTACTTTCAATAACTTTTATTGTATATATATTTAATGGAGTTCTGTGTGCATGTCCGTGTTTCTGAGTATGTTTCCAGAGTCTTGCCTCTATGTCTGTCTCATTTTTACTGCTGTTACTGCTCTGATGTCCTTCTTTGTGAGCACTGGTAGGTATCTTCTTTCATTGAATTATGTGTACTGCCCCCATGCCCTTCCTTCCTGTGTTTATGTCTCTCACTGTTTCCTTATGTGAGACTCTCTCTCTCTCTCTCTCTCTCTATATATATATATATATATGCATGTCTCTTTCATTTATTCAATCTCCTCTATCACTTAGTGTGTTCTTTCTTTCTGTGTCTGTTTTATTCCTCAGTTATCTCTTCTATGTGTGTCCACTTACCTGAGTATCTAAATAAAAGTGATCAAAGAATCAAGGACTATTAGCTTAATAGAATTATAGTTACCTAAAATATGTGTAAAACTGAAATGTGAGTATATGTGCTTTTCTGGAATGTGAGTATATGTGTATGCACAAAAAAAGTATAGGTGTAAACGAGTGCACACATGTGTTCTTGCCTGCCTCAAATACATTGGTTTGAACAAACACACTTCATTCAGTGCCTTGATCTAGCAGCACACCTGGGATTGGTATCAATACCTAAAAAGTTCTTACCTTTTGACCAGTCTTCCATTTGTACTTCTGTTCTTGTTTGCTCTGGCAATGTTTCTTGTTCTTGCTCCAAGATGTGAAGCTACATTAAAGCCAAAGATAAGTAAATAAACTTAAAACAAACTATTAGAACACAGTGAAAACTTACCTTTAATATAGAATTTATAGGATAAGTTTTATTTTCAAAAAATTTATATGAGTCAATTAGCAATATATTTCAATACTGGCATTAAATATTTTCTTATGAAAAGATTCTTTGTTTTACACATATTTCAGTAACTATAATTCATATTAAGCTAATAGTCTTGATTCTTTGATCACTTTTATTTAACTTATCGCCAACTATAACTGTAACAATTTAAGAAAAACTAAAACTTTTGCTGTAACTTGACAAAATTAGTTTGATATTATTATAGTTTTTTAAAAAAATTTTACTTAAAAATTAATTTAAGAATGCTGCATTAAAAAACATAAAGACTATCACTAACTTTGCAATTATTGGTATTTCTTTTATATTTGCTTTCATTATAAAGCTGTGGCTGTGTAAAGTTTTTTTTAGGGGGAGTGCCTTTTAAGAAGAATAAAATTAAATTTACCTTGCAGCTAGGACTCTGCTTCCTTTAAAAAATCCTCAAATAAAGCTGTCGTAAGCTTCTCCTTTTCCAATTTTCTCTAAATATGTTGATCTGGACTTGGCAATCTTTTTCTAAGTTCCTCATTTACTTTTGGATTAGCTGAAAATATAGGAAGTTATTAATATCAAAGAAATATGTTCCAGTCAATGAAGCCATTTCCCTACATATTGCCCAAAAAGGTTAATAATAATTGCAGTCTTTTAATAAGAGATTCATATATCAAGACATGTAGAAAATACAGTCTTTAATAACCTCTAGAGTATTTTAAAACAATTCTTACAGGCCTTAATGTGCTTAGTAATATACTATTTAAAACCATAATTTTTATCCCTCTGCAATATACAGTCACTCTTCCTCATCATTTACCCAGCTAATGAATGCCAGCAATTAGTAAAATGTAGATCCCATTGCACAATCATTTTAATGCTTTTAGCACTCAGAAAAGTAAACACCAAATTAATACTGCTCAAGCCATATCAGATCCTAGTTGGAAGCAAGCAATTATAGTTCAGCTCCTCAGGTGTAATTAAATGATTGGAATGATTTAGTTCCATAAATGCAAGTTAATTCATAAGCAAGCAACAAATATACTGGGAGTAATTACAAGGAAACATTGACAGTCATAAGCAGGGCTAATTCTTTTTTGTGCCTGACGTAGTAAAATGCTGCCCTCTCCTGGACAGATGAGTGAATATATCAGTCTGAAAACAAACACCCACAACAGTCAGTTTTAAAAAGTCATTAGAAAAAACTGAATCAGTTCGTCAAATCAGTAACTTTAAGTATAAGTTTAATGTATATTATTTCTACACACTACTGAGTGTAACATTTCTTCCACTGAAGTGCTCAATATAAGATCTTCTAATATTCCAGGGTCATTCCTGTATTTTCCATCATTTGTTTTTTGCTTTGCTTTGTTTTGTTTTTGAAGGGAAGGTCCACCTGGAAGTGCAGGGGAACCAAAGAGTGCTGATGATCAATCACAGGGCACTTGCCTGCAAATCCTTTACAGATTTTTGTATGACTGCCTTTTGAGTTCTCTCTATGGCCCAAATCTGGTATTTCTAATGAAATTAAATCACTCATTTATAATACTGATAGGCTGCAAAGAAATGTAGTGTCTGTTGGGAGTATCAGGTGAATGCCTATATTTTCATATTGGCAAACTTTAACTGGACTGTTTTACATAATATATAAAAGACTTATAACTACTAAAATTTGTAAGTTTGATTCGGTATTATTGTGATCATATATAATGGTTTAAAATTAATGTGTTCTTTACATGACTGAAACCCTACTACAATCATGTTGTAATCAAGGAGTTTTAAATAAAGATATTAAAATGATTAATGTTTTCAATATTTTTAATAAAAATGAACGCAACATCATTCTAAGCATATTTAAAAACAAAAGAACACTAAAGGTGAGTACACAAGAAAAAAAATTTAAGAAGTATATTTTAGGTACCAATTAAGACAATCTCAACGTTTAAAATTTCTCAGACTAAATAAAAAACTTTACATGTTTACTATTTAATGTGTTTTATTTAATATAATTAAAGAACCATGGTTTTCAAAGTTGGCAGAAGTTACTGATAGTTGATTTTAGGCATTATATATTTAGACAGCTCTTACTACAATTTTAAGAAACTAAACATTCTCAGAACCTTACTAGTCATAATTCAAATTAGACTTTACTCAATGAGTGTATGTTGATACTATATACAAATATTTTTACATATAGAGTTTTGGGCATCATTACACAGAAGAATGAACCCACTGACTTCCTGAAAATTGAATATATTTTTTCAAATATTAACAATAGCATGCATGTGAATCAAATCCTTCAATAAATCTAAATAATACTTGTAGACCATAATGTATTTTTTGCATGATTAGTTTTTGTTTTGTTTTGGAGCCACACAAAAGTACCTAGGGTTTACTCTTGGCTTTATACTCAGGAATCACTCCTGGCAGTATTTAGGAGACCATATAAGGTGCTAGAAACTGAATACAGATCAATTGCAGGCAAGGCAAATTGCTCTGGCTCCTAGCAATATTGTTTAATATTAGCAATATTTGGCGAGATAGAAGGGTAATTGACCTCCTAATATGCTTTCAAATACAATAAAATAACTATATTCTAAGTCATAGAATTTAGCCATGTATAAACATATATTATAACAATAAATCTGTGTAACAGTAAAATAAATTAGTCTTATTATTACTAAGCTTAAAATGTACAGCACATTTCCTTTGCCCTCGTTATCACAGTCTTATTTTTCAATTCATATCTTGTACACTGTAAGTTAATTGCTTTTGGAAAGTACTTATTATTCATGTAAAAATTAATGTGCCAATGTGTTTAAATCCTATTAAATGACCATTCATGCTTCATTCTTCTTTAAGTACCAATGAAATCTGTCAAAAGACATCAATGCAGAATGGTCTTAAAGAAAGTTCTAATAAAGAATTTTTTTCTGCTAACACAAGATTTTTCTATTCACCAACTTTGCTTAAATTCCATTAATTTTTTAAGCTACTTTTAATAAATTCACCAAGTAAAATTTTTAGGCCCCATAGCCTGTCATTTGTGTTCCAGCTGACATTATGAATATTAATAACAGTGTTATCCTGATTAAATAGGCTTCATATGAAATCCCTGTGAATCCTATAGCTCAGACATCTCATTTTTCCAACTCTTTATGAATTTGGATTCAGACATTAAACTGGAAAAATCTTAAAACACAGATTTAATGGCATATTTGCATATTGTTAAAGAAAATTTAGATGTTCTGATGATTCAAATAATCATAAAATATTGTCACAGAAATAGATTTCTATTAACATGCATCATATTATACTTCTAATTATTTTGGACAAACGATTAGGGCTAATAAAACATAAATTCTTTTCCTCACCCTCACCATAAAGATAAGTTAGAAATCAAGAACTTATTTTTGTCAAAAATTATAATAGTTAAAAGTAATAGGGTGATCTGGGTGGTAGATATCAAGTAAGACTTGTTTAAAAGTTAAATTTCATGTCACAGACAAAATATTTCTTGAACACCAATAATAGAAGTAATGTTCAAGAAACAAAATAAAAAAGATTTCAATTAAATTTTGCTTCATTTCACTGGGAAAATCACCTATTTTAAAATATATTGAATATGAACAGAACATATATTAGCATCAGTTAAATTCAAATCTTTTCTATCACACAATTCTAACTTAATTCCCCCTAATTATTTCTCAAAGGCAGCTTATTATGTCAAAGAAAAAAATTTATTATATGTCGAAGAAAAAAATTATAAATCGCATACCTCCTCTTTTTAGGTACAAAATAATCTAAATATATCTTAAACTAAAGTTTTCCAAAATCACCCTATAAAAATCTAGACTAAAAAATTACACAAAAATCCTTTTGCTCTCAAATGTGACTCAATTCTTCTTTTTTTACTCAGCAGTTAAACACTTAATAAAACAAAATTTGTTCACTGAAGAGTCCAAAATTTCTAATCTGCCTAAAAGTTACTTGCAATTCTGACATTTATTCTTTAAAATTAGATAATGCCATAGAGTTAGAATCATTTGAAAGTAGGATTTCATTCCTCAATGTAGTAATACCAGGAATTAGGAAAAACATTTAAAATGGGAGATACCACTCTACTTTTATTCTTTAACAAAAGCCATATTAAGGCAAAGCAATTTTGGCTAACTTTGGTGACTAATACTCCCCTCCCATAAGGTCACCTTAACCTAATCACAAATTTGTGTAAAACCAATATAAAAGTATTAAACTAGGGCTAATTTAGAATGTCACCTCATAAACCACTGTAAGTATAAAAGGCATGTTCAACACTTCTTAGATTGAAGAATGTTGATGTCTGTATTGAAATAATTTGATTAAATAGTCAAAAGAATACTATATTTATAAGCCAAGTATTTTATCAGATTACATAGTATTACCACAGAAGTGTTCTATTGCTGAATTTTCATTAAGTATCTCAGACCTTGGATACCTGGCACATTCTCTTTCCCAAAAGAAATCCTTTCACTCACTGTGCTTCATATCACAGCCCATTTGTGTACCTAAAAATTTAAGTTCTTTAGAACTGTGAAAAACAAAGAGAATATTAGGAGAAAAGTAAGAATAAGTGTTTCCACACTATGGTTATCAAATTTTAAAATGCATATTGTATTTGACCTCTCAGTTTTACTACTAAAACAAATTTCAGAAAAGCATGTATCACATCTTTATGTAGAAAGAAGCAATATATGTGGCCGGTGAGGTGGTGCTAGAGGTAAGGTGTCTGCCTTGCAAGCGCTAGCCCCGTGGTTCGATCCCCTGGCATCCCATATGGTCCCCCCAAGCCAGGGGTGATTTCTGAGCGCTTAGCCAGGAGTAACCCCTGAGCATCAAACGGGTGTGGCCCCAAAAACCAAAAAGAAAGGAAGGAAGGAAGGAAGGAAGGAAGGAAGGAAGGAAGGAAGGAAGGAAGGAAGGAAGGAAGGAAGGAAGGAAGGAAGGAAGGAAGGAAGGAAGGAAGGAAGGAAGGAAGGAAGGAAGGAAGGAAGGAAGGAAGGAAGGAAGGAAGGAAGGAAGAAGAAAGAAAGAAGAAAGAAAAAGAAAGAAAGAAAGAAAGAAAGAAAGAAAGAAAAGAAAGAAAGAAAGAAAGAAAGAAAGAAAGAAAGAAAAGAAAGAAAGAAAGAAAAGAAAGAAAGAAAGAAAGAAAGAAGAAAGAAAGAAAGAAGCAATATATGTGTGTACAAACAAATATAGTATAGTCATAGTAAATAATTTTTCTTTCCTCGAATTTATGAACTCTTTAAATTTCCAAACCAATGTTTCTCATTTGGTCTTGTACAAAACTCGTGTCCTCAAAATAAAAACTCCTTTTTCATTATGCTGCTGTGCTTCTGACTCACAAATGAATCTAATGTGATTTGTTTATCTGTTTTTTGTTTATTCATCTTTTTAGGAGATTTGGGAAGGGCCATACTGAGTGTTCAGGGGTTACACCCACCTCTGTGTTTGTGGGTTGCTTCTGATGCTTATCAGGAGACAATACAACATCAGAGACTAAAACAAGCCTTCTACATACAAAACAAGCACTCAGACCATTGCTCTATCTCTCAATATAAAACAGCCAATATGTATATATGTAATATGCAGACAGGCCTTTCAATGGCATATAGTAAGTAGAGTATTTCATGGGCATACAGGGAGGATGGATGGCTAGCAGAAAAATAGGTCTATCACAAATGTTTATCAACAAGATGATCAAATAAGCAGTGATATAACGGTACAGAAAAATATAAACTTAAAAACCTAATTACAGTAGGAGAAAAAGGCAATACTATATAAAATTATTCAGCCATTAACTGTTTAAGTACCTATATATTACGTGTTACACACTGCTCTAGGAATAAAAATAGTGAATAAGACAAATTTTATACCCCAAATTATCATTAGACAAAATAAGCAGTGCAGTATTAGAATTTAAAATGAGGAAAAATTATACTTAATTCAGCAATAATCTTTAAAAGTATAATGATTTGCTAAGGGATAAATAAGAAACAATTACCAGTGGCTATATGAAAAGAAGGCCCAAGAATTGAAGTAGATTCAGAATAAGGAAAGTGTTTACATTTTACCTTATATCTATCTTGATTTCTTTTTATTTACTAATTATGGGACTGTACTTATTAATAGCCTGAAAATTTAACAAAAAAAAATCTCTAAAGGCCACATAACATCAAATAGATTTGAAATTAATAGAAACAGAATAATATTATTATGGTTAATCAACCTTTGTAATTATATTTTGTTATGATTTATTGGCTAGTTTAAGAAGAGTGAATGAAAAGTTCAAGTTAAACTAATAAGTGATAAGAATTTTGCTGATTAGAAAATATAAAATGAGGTTATTTCCTATGAATTGAATACATTTCTTAATTACACTTTCTTGTTCATTTAGCTCTATTTACAATAGTTTTTGTATTTAAGATTCTGAAGTTTAAAATTTTTAAAATAGAGCAAAAATGCACATTAAAAGTAAAATAAAACTCCAACCTTAAAAATTAAAATATTTAGGGGCCGGGAAGGTGGCGCTAGAGGTAAGGTGTCTACCTTGCAAGCGCTAGCGCTAGCGTAGGACGGACCGTGGTTCGATCCCCCGGTGTCCCATATGGTCCCCCCAAGCCAGGGGCGATTTCTGAGTGCATAGCCAGGAGTAACCCCTGAGCGTCAAACGGGTGTGGCCCAAAACCAAAACCAAAAAAAAAAAAAAATTAAAATATTTAAAATGAAAACAAGTTGCTCTATAATATGACAATTGTGTTTGTGACAGATAATACTGTATATAACTTTGTAAGCAAGAAAGTAGTATTTAAAAAAACTATTTCCTTACTAAAAGTCACAAAATGGTATAAAATTAAAATAAAATAAAATTTAATTTTTAAAATATATGGTTTTTGTAATTTCCAAGACAAAACAACAAGCTACTTGGAGCACTGCAATACTGCACTGCAATATTTTTCAATGCCAGTTACATCTAACACATTGAGAATGAACATGGCATTGCATAGCTCACTGATAAAGTTTCTCAAAAACTTAAAACAAGTAATATTTTCAGAGGTCCATTCAGATACAGGATTTTCAAAAATAGTCTGAAATGTTCTGCCCTAGGCCAAGCTAAATGCAATCACTTAATCAAGCAGAGAACAAGCTATAAAAACAAAATCAGCTTATAGAATAATTTCTCTACAGAACAAATAACCTGTTTTCTTACAACTCATGTGGATGCCAAATTCTGATGCAATGACAACATGCAGAGACAACATTTCTGAAAAACCAAGTGAACTTCTTGGCAAATCAAAGGCAAAGTATTCGAGCAAGTTAAACTGATCTAATAATAACTGGCATGAATAGTCAACTACAATAAAATTAAAAGCTACCTTATAATGCCTTTCTAAAACAAAGTAAAAATAATCATATATGATCATAATTCATCACATATCATAAACACAGCTTTTGTGAAAATATGCTATATTTCATATAGTTTAAGTAAGCACTAATTGAATACTAAGAAATAAAGCACATATGTAATATAATCAGTTATTCTTTGCATTCTGAATACAATAGTAATTAATACATTGCACACTGTATAAATAATACAATATTCATCTATATAATTTGCTGAAGTTACAGTATATAATATACAATGTAAAATCACATACAAATTGTATTTTACTTAAATTGAAATGTTACAACAAAGTCTAGGGTGTGAAATACAATTATTAAAAATAAAATCTTTGGGCCCGGAGAGATAGCACAGCGGCGTTTGCCTTGCAAGCAGCCGATCCAGGACCTAAGGTGGTTGGTTCGAATCCCGGTGTCCCATATGGTCCCCTGTGCCTGCCAGGATCTATTTCTGAGCAGACAGCCAGGAGTAACCCCTGAGCACCGCCGGGTGTGACCCCAAAACCAAAAAAAAAAAAAAAAAAGAAAGAAAGAAATAAAATCTTTAAAGAGAATAAAATAAATATTAGGCTTACGGCTTTAATTTTTCTGTTCAATTATCAAGAAAGGTCAGCCTCATTAATCTGAGCACTTACCAGAGTTCATAAAATTACTTGAGTCATTCTTAATAAATGTTTTACTAATAAATAGTAACAAAAACATAGTACTAAAGTAAATATCCCATGGTTATTATAAACTAATATTAGAGTACATATTCTTCTTTCATTTAAAAGTTAGAAGAGGGGGCCACAGCAATAATATGGCAGGTAAAGAGTTTGCCTTGCACACAATTGACCCAGATCTGACCCACAACATACCATATGGTCCCCAGAGCACTGCCAAAAATGACCCCTGAACTCAGAGCCGGGAATAACCTCTGAGCACCATGAAGTGTGGCTCAAAAAATAAATAAATACAATAAAAATTATGAGACAACCTAAATTATAAACATATCTGAATGTTGGATGATGACACTTTTTATTTTACAATGGGTTGCTCTTAAGACATGTAAGTATATGCTTCAGAAAATACATTTTCTAAAAATCTCCAAATAGTAGTAAGGGAATTAAAATACTATTTACAAACTAATAATTAAGGAGTAACCTGTTCCAAGTATTAAGTTAAGCAGTACATAATATTTATTTCTAATCCTTTAAAAAATATACTGGGACACACTAATGATTTTCTTTTAAGATAGGAATATTCATTCTTTCAAGCAAATTTCCTAAGATCTACTTATTTATAAATATAATCACAATTACTGGGGCTGGGACGGTGGCATAAGCAGTAGGGCATTTGCCTTGGATGTGCTAACCTAGGATGGACCGCAGTTCAATCCCCCCTCCCCAGCATCCCATTTGGTCCCCCAAGCCAGGAGTGATTTCTGAGTGCATAGCCAGGAGTAAGCCCTGAGCATCACTGGGTGTGGTCCAAAAACTAAAATATATATACATATATATATATATATATATATATATATATATGTGTGTGTGTGTGTGTGTATAAATCACAATTATTGTGAAAGCATATATAACTTAGCACTTAACATTTATATAAGAAAACATTGGGGCTGGCGAGGTGGCACTAGAGGTAAGATGTCTGCCTTGCAAATGCTAGCCAAGGAAGGACCGTAGTTCAATTCCCCCGGCGTCCCATATGGTCCCCCCCCCCAATTGCCCAAGGGGCAATTTCTGAGTGCTTAGCCAGGAGTATCCCCTGAGCATCAAATGGGTGTGGCCCGAAAAACCGAAAAAAAAAGAAAAAAAAGAAAAGAAAACATATTTATACATGGCAAATTTATTTATATTTATACAAGGCAAAATTGCCTTAACCTATTATAAACAGTAAAACTATTATAAAGTAGCAACAAAATAAGACATTTACTAGTAGATATTATCCTAGGTTGGGAGTGGAGAGTTCGATTGGAGGAATTTGGATCTTACAGAAGGCAGAATAAGATGGTATAAGTAAAATTGGATTAACTACCATGAACTATAAAAGATAAATGATGCAGGTAGCAGATATACTGGAATTCATTAATCTTTTCTCTACTACTGTATTTTGCTTAAAATGTATTGTAAAATAATAACAACATTTTTCTAGATATCAATCTTCCTCATTACTAACAATAGTAATTATCACCTATCATATTATCAATTACATATAAGTAAATGCCACATATATCATATTTTCCTGTTCTATAAATTTCTTCTCATTGTCTGGTACACAAACACAATATATCATGCAACAATAATGTATATTTTCACAAATATACAAAGATGTTGCACATCTTTCAAAATTAATTCACACATGATTCTGTACTGCGTTTCACTCAAACTCTATAGATTTCACCTTAACATGCAGTGATAAAAATGAAAATATCAACTTAAAGACCATTATTTATTAAAATAATAAAATATTTCATTTTAATATTTTAAATATTAATGTTAATAAATTAATCAGTAAATTAATGAATATTAATGTTAATATTTAAATAAATGTTTTAATATTTTGCTAAAAATTATTTCTTATACATAGATCTAACCACTTTCTAGGATTAAGGGCTTCTGTTACGAATGACCTACTTATGGGGAACAGGGTAGGTACATAGGTATACTCTGCCATCTTCAGTAAACATTTCTGACCACATGCTTTATTTGTTTTTGTTTTTGGATTTTTGGGTCACACCCAGTGGCGCTCAGGAGTTACTCCTAGCTCTTCACTAAGAAATTGCTCCTGGCAGACTCGGGGGACCATATGGGATGCCAGGATTCAAACCACAACTGCTGTGCTATCAGTCTGGCCACTGACCACATTCTGTATAGGCCATATGTTAATCTAAGAGCTACAGCCTAGCTAGTTACTACCATAGACTTATACTATAAATAAGTATCATATGCTGGAGTTAGAACTAAATGTCCCAACTACACACTCCCCCTAATTTTATTTTAATAGACAATTATTTACATTACTGGATATTTCCCATCTTTATAGAAAAATCAATGAATATATTTATATATTTAACAATTAATCAATGATGGTGATTTACACAGAAGTCATAAACAGAAGCCATGCCAAAAACTGAATGTACCATTATGTCTCAAAACTTTTTACACCTTTTACTATTTAATAAACTCAGATTTCAATCCAGCGAAATAAAGCATATAACAATTTAATTATTTTTAACTGATTTAAAGTCTCCTCATACTTATCAGTTTTAAAATACTGGGGCCAGTGAGGTGGCACTAGAGGCAAGGTGTCTGCCTTGCAAGCGCTAGCCAAGGAAGGACCGAGATTCGATCCCCCACCCCTACCCCGGGCGTCCCATATGGTCCCCCCAAGCCAGGGGCAATTTCTGAGCGCTTAGCCAGGAGTAACCCCTGAGCATCAAACGGGTGTGGCCAAAAAAACAAAAAAAAAGTTTTAAATTACTGAATAAAACATTTTTAATATTTTTTAAAACCCAGATAAGCTTCAAAGAAAAAAAAATATTCAGTTCAAAATCAAACCAAAACAGAGACTGTGTAGACAGTTTTTGGCAATGCTGAGACCGGATAGCTTCGAAATGAAGAGTTTAAGAAAACTTCCTTCTTTAATAAATAGCAAAGAGATAATTTTGAATCACTCACACATTACTTAGACATAAAGCACCCACGAAATTAGGCTAAACAACAAAACTAAAAGCTTTTGTGTTATTAAGAAATAGTGTGTATTAAGAAATCCAAATCTGTATTTTGATCAATTATCATAAAGCTGGTTAGCACCCCAAAAGAAGAGTCTCGTGAAAAATAGGGAAGAAAAATAAACTGCAAACATGAACTATATTCCTTTTTAAGATAACTTATTTTGAAAATATGCTCAAAGATTAGGACAATAACTCAAAGACCTAGAGCACATTTTAGGCATGTCCAAGGTTCTAGCTTTGATCACCAAAACTATATGCCCTCCGGAAAATAGCTCTGCTGGCCATAGAACCATTGGAAAGTCCAGGGAAGGGGACAAAGAATAAAACACAAAAAATTCAGAAGTTTATGAACAATGAAATGGGAAATATTCTCATTAAAGGAAAACTGGGGGCCGGCAAGGTGGCGCTAGAGGTAAGGTATCTGCATTGCAAGCACTAGCCAAGGAAGGACCGCGGTTCGATCCCCCTGAGTCCCATATGGTCCCCCCAAGCCAGGGGCAATTTCTGAGCGCTTAGACAGGAGTAACCCTTGAGCATCAAATGGGTGTGGCCCGAAAAACCAAAAATAATAAAAAATAAAAAAACAAAGGGAAACTGTACAAAAAGTACAGAAAAGAGAGGTAAGAATTCTCACTTTAACTAGAGAGAAATAAACTGGAATTCAATTTTCAAAATAGGTAAAAGAAAATAACCTCAATTCTCTGAGAACAGAGATGTATCAAACAGGGTAATACCCCTACAAGATCTCCAGATCCCCACCAGAAGTGATCTCTAAGCCTACAAAGCAAATTAAGTGACTCAATCCAAATGCATGAATGAAGAAAACTTCAGGAACAATTACTTAAAGAAAGAGTCTAAATTTTGTCAATTTCTCATGATGGGTATTGAATATATAACATATACTTAGAAAACTAAGCAAAAATAAGATAGCATAAGCTATGTGGTAAACAAAACACATACTTTACAGTTGTAAATATCAACATAATGATAACAAAAATTCAATGTATTTTCTGAAAGTATTAAAATATAATTTTATTAAACAGAGAAATAATAGAAAATGAACCTATAAAATGGTGGGAAACATCAAAAAGAGCTCTACCCTTGTATTATCTGATGGTTTTTCCTTCTGTCACTGCTTTCTCCTACTTGGAAGGGATGAACAACTAAAAATAATTCTTCGAATCTCTTTAAGCATTCTCATAATCTGAATGTAAAACAAAGTTCAATCAAGTGTATGTCCTCCAATGAGCTACAGAAGAAGAAAAGTAAAGTATTGGTCACTGTTTTCAGCATCTAAGGTTTAAGAGTACGAAATGAGATGTCAAAGAGTTTAAAGTATAAGGCCTACAATGTGGTTCAACATCTGACAACCACCTTAGGGGTCAGCAGCAACAGTAGTAATAAAAATGGTTTTCTGAGATATTTATTTTAATAACATTAGAGGCCCTGAATAGAACTCCTGAACTCTATTCTAGTACTTAGAATAATTTTGTATGTGGGGATGGAGCAGTGGCACAAGTAGTAAGGTGTTTGCCTTGCATGCGCTAACCTAGGACAGACCGTGGTTAGATCCCCCAGAGTCCCATATGGTCCCCAAAGTCAGGAGCAATTTCTGAGCACAAAGCCAGGAGAAACCCTCCGAGCGGGTATAGCACAAAAAAGGAAAAAAAAAATAAGAATAATTTTGTATGCTTAATCCCCACATAATGGTACCTTCAGGTTTGAAAAGCCTAGAATTTTATTTTATGGTCTACTGGTGGCTAATATATATCTTCCCCATATTTGATAGCGGGAGTCAACAATTACAATGAAACTGGAGAATGGAGCTATCAGGAATCAGAAATACATAAAAATATGTATAAATACACACTTTAAAGAGGATATGTATATGGGGCCAAAGAGATAGCATGGAGGTAAAGCATTTGCCTTTCATGCAGAAGAACGGTGGTTTGAATCCCGGCATCCCATATGGTCCCTAAGCCTGCCAGGAGCGACTTCTGAGCATAGAGCCAGGAGTAACCTCTGAGCGCTGCCGGGTGTGATCCAAAAACAAAAACAAAAACAAAAAAAAAGAGGATATGTATAATATGTATAAATAGATCACATTTATTAGTTATTATTGTTTATTGGGGGGCCATACCCGGCAGTGCTCAGAGCTTACTACTATCTCTGTGTTCAGAGATTATTCCTAACAGGCTCAGGAGACAATATGGGATGCCAGGGAAGGGACCAGGTTGGCTACATGCAAAGTATGAGCTCTACTCACTGCACTGTCACAAAAGCCCCAGAAACAGAGGTATATTTTAAAAGAACTAGAAAGAATATATCATAACAACCCTTCCAGAAAATGATTTATTTAGGAAAAAAGCAAATGAAAGATTCTGGAGAATGATAATGGAGTAGTTATATATCACTGCAAACAAATTTAAAAGCACTGATTTATACTGTTTAAATATTTCAATTGGTAAATTATGTTTTACTAAAACACTTAGTAAAATATTTTAATAATTAAAACATTTAATTAATTTAATTAACATTTAATTAATAATTAAAATAATTAAAATATTTAATAAAACATTCAAAATTAAGATAGAAGCACTGTATTGCCATGCCACTATATGACAACAATTGCAAACCAAAATGTACTTGAACATAATATAAATAGAACAAGGGCTTAATAAGAAACACTTCAGAGAGTAATCAAGATTCTTGTCACTACTGCTTTCTATTTAGCTGCTTAGATAAAAACATGTGTACCTAGTAATGACTCAACCTGTGTAGTTTCATATTTTATATTTATATATACTACAATGTAGCTCATAAGTTATAGTTAAAAATTGAAAGTGGAAGTAACACTAATATTTTTACCATTACACTTTGGATTCAGCTAACACAAATTTCATTTTAAAATTACCCTTAATGCAAGGCCTGAGGATAGTACAGTGGATAGGGTTCTTGCCTTACATGCAGTCAACCTGTGTTCAATCCCTGGTGTGACATATGGTCCCTCAAGCACTACCAACCAGGAATTATTCCTGAGTGCAGAGCCAAAAGTAATCCCTGAGCATCACCAGGTGTGGCTCCAAGCCAAAAAAAATAAAATTTAAAAAATAATTTGATGCTTATTTTCTCTAATTTGTTTTGGGTCCACATCTGGCAGTACTCCAGGATTATTCCTGGCTCTGCTCAGGGATCATTCTTGGTAAGACTCAAAGGACTATACAGGGTACCAGGATCATACCCAGGTCAGGCTCCTACAAGGCCAGCACTTTGATGCATAATTTAGAAGTGTATCTTTTTAAGTTGACACTTGAATTTTGGTTGTCTACAATAGTCATTAATGCCTCTACCCTTAAAGAGTTGTCTCCTAGTCATTTGCCACATCAATCCTTTCCCACCACTCCCTAATCTCAAAAGACACTTGTATGCTTTCCTTTACTGCATAAATTAGATAATACATGGATTCAGTGTAAGTAGGCTCATAATATATACATGGGGAATTCAGTTCTTGGCAAAGGTCCTATCATTAATATAATATTTTACTCCCAATCATAAGCAACTATAAAGGCATTACCCAGAGGACTCACAGAGAAGCTGTTCTCCCACATAACCAATGGATTGCAATCTTTAAAGATTTCAATAAAAGATTCAGGCACTCTGACTAGCCATACTTTCAAACAAATATGCAATACTAGTCATTCAGGAAGACCATTCAGGAGCCCATAGAAGACCAACTTAAACAAAGGGTAGAAGATCAGAAGGAAGATACTTTTCTCCACAGATTCAACAACAGTATTTTTCCACTCCTAGTCTTTCACTCAAGTCATTATCCTAGCACTGCCCTTCTTTCCCAAACCCCAACCAACAAAACGGGGAATTTGAGGCTGGAGGTAAGGTACTTGTCTTCCATGCAAAAGATCACTACATAGTACCCCCAAGACACTAGGGGGCAATCTTGAACAGAACCATATATAGTTCCTGGTCATTTCTGAACAAAACCATGAATAGTCCTATATGTTGTGGTGAACCAATATCAAACCCCCCCCCCACAACTACAACTCTACAACTACACTCATACAAACGTAGGAACTTCACATTCATAGATGTCTAAGAAGTGAAATGACCCCATATCCCAGATTTCATCTGGTAATCATCTGGTTGCAGAGTTCCATGTAAAAAAAAAAAAAAAGAAGAACAGAGGAAGCCTGGAAAGAAAGTTCAAAAACTAGAGTACATGCTTTATATGCAGAGGTCCAAGCAGTTGATCTACACTGCCAAATTTTCCTCTAAGTACCATTAGGAACAATTGTAGAGCACAGAGCAACCACAGCACCTGATCACTACTGCTGTGTGGTCCATAAGCAAACAAAACAACAACAAAAGAGAAGGAAAACATCTCTGGTTTAACCTCTCTACTATAATGTCAAGTGATTAACAATCAGCATTAATTTAATTTTGGCTTATTGCTTTAATATGCATTCATACCTAGCCAATATACTCTTCAACTCTGTTGAATTGCACCCTCACAATATTCTCCTGCATTTGATTCTCCATTTAGCAAGAAGGCTGTAGGCTGTTATATAAAACCACAGCCACCTTCTTTCTATAGCTCAGTAATACTATACAGTTTATATGATATAATGTAATGTGCTTATCTATTCAACTGTTAGCATTAATAGGTGAAATTACAGGATAATTTGCAACTAAAAATAAAATAGTAATGAATGTACTGGTAAAATATTTTTGCACTGAGTCCTTTTGTATATCTTTTCAATTCTCTTGAATAAATATTGCTGGATCATATAATTTTATAAGAATACCAAACAATTTTGTAAAGTGTGTATTTTCATACATATAAATCATCCATAAAGAATTATAGATAGAACAGGTGAGCAGGTCTGAAGAAGGGTAACCACAAAGAATTAATAAACTAAACCAGTCAAGAGAGAATCATGGTGTCAGTGGCATCTCACCTTGTAGTATCTTTAAGCACCAAGCCATCTACCCTTTTTTTATCAAACCAGTATAAATTTTCTAGGACAGGGAAGGTCAAGTGTGAGACAAAAGGAGCTATCCAAGTTGACTTTTACAAGGCTTAGTGAAAAGAAAGAGGAAATTGGGGTACACATTTGTTTTGGGTAATAGCAGGTGTCAACTAAGATTTGTTTTAGGTATAGCAGGATGTCAACTAAAAAGCTATAAATACATAAGATGGATCTGTAAATTTCCTTTTTAAATCATGGTAGAAATCTGATAAAAAACAGATGAATCAAAAATATTAAAAGCTCAACCACCTAGTCCATAGTCATGGTACATTTGTTCACAAGTTCCTTCCTTTCTCCCTTCATTCCTCCTTCCTTCCTTCCTTCCTTCCTTCCTTCCTTCCTTCCTTCCTTCCTTCCTCCCTTCCTTCCTCCTTCTTCCTTTTTTCTTTCTCTTTCTTTCTTTCTCTTTCTTTCTTTCTTTCTTTCTTTCTTTCTTTCTTTCTTTCTTTCTTTCTTTCTTTCCTTCCTTCCTTCCTTCCTTCCTTTCTTCTTCCTTTCTTCTTTCTCCCTTTCCTCCCTCCCTCCCTCATTTCTCTTCTTTCTTTCTTTCTTTCTTTCTTTCTTTCTTTCTTTCTTTCTTTCTTTCTTTCTTTCTTTCTTTCTTTCTTTCTTTCTTTCTTTCTTTCTTTCCTTTACTTCCTTCCTTCCTTACCTCCCCCTCCCTCCTTCCCTCCTTCCTTTCTTCCTTTTCTTCTCTCCCTTCCTCCCTCCCTCCGTTCCTTCCTTCTTTATTTCTTTCAAAATGGCTTTTGGGTCAAACCTGGTGCTGCCCAAAGATTACTCCTGGCTCTTTGCTCAGAAATCACCCCTGGCAGTCATAGGAACCATATGAGATGCTGGGAATTGAATCCATGTCAACCAGATGCCAAAAAAGGTACTACCTACTATGCTATCATTCCAGCCCGACATTTACAAGTTTCTTCTTTCTATATTATATACATAATATAGAATGAGGTATGTCTTCTATAAGGCAGTTTTCTTAGCAATGTTTCAAATTTTTTCAATTTAAAAGTCTTGCTATATATTATAAAGGTTAACTCCAAGTATTTAATGGTGTTGATACAATAATAAATGCAATTTTATTTCATTTTCCAATATCCTTTGTGAACAGAGAAATGCAGTTAGTTTTTATATGCAGACTTTGATTCTTAAACAACATCATATTAAATTTAATTTTGTTCATTTTTATTATATAAATTTTCAAAAAGGGCTTTTTATAGGTAAAACTGTCATTTGCTAATAAAAATATTTTATTTCTTCATCTCCAGTCCCTATAGCTTTATTTATAATATCAAGTAATTAAGACAGTATAATATTGCCACACAAAGAAATATAGTAGTGAAATAAAAATCTTGGGAAAAAATTACATAATTCCCTTCCCTTACTAATACAGAAACATACATGTGTGCGTGCGCACGCGCATACACACACACACAATTAATTGCACATGCTCGATTGTAGTTAGGTTAGAAAGTCTTTCCAGTAAATTAATCAGCAAAGTTGGACACTCATAAAAAATTACCCCTTATCCCTACATTATATGATAGTAAGAAATTAATTTGAGCTTAACCAGTATCCTAAATATAAAATATAAAATTAAACAAGCCAGGAAAAAGAAAATAGCTAACTGATCTTAAATGGCAAAGATTTCTTAATACAATATATAAAACATTAAGAAAATGTCATTATGAGAATAAGAAGGCAAGCAACAAAGTAGAAAATATTTATAGCACATTTGAACTGATAAAGGATTCATTTGAAAAAATGTATTTTTAGAAGTTCTGACAAGGGGCCGCAGAGATAGCATGGAGGTAAGGCGTTTGCCTTTTATGCAGAAGGTCATCGGTTCGAATCCCGGCGTCCCATATGGTCCCCCGTGCCTGCCAGGATCAATTCTGAGCATGGATCCAGGAATAACCCCTGAGCACTGCTGGGTGTGACCCAAAAATCACAAAAAAAAAAAAGAAGTTCTGACAAATTTACATAAAGACAAAAAAGACTAAAAAAGTAGACAAAAGACTCTGAAACAAAGAAACAGACAAAAGGAAAAAATAGATTTGGGACTGGTGAACACCAGTGAGTGAACCCCACCTGACCCCCAATGGCGCAGGGCATCTGGACAACCATAGCCCTGAAAAGGGACTTAAATGCAGGAGAAGCAACTCTGACCTCTAGTGTGGAGCAGAGAACCGTGGGCATTCTGCTCAATGGCTGCACAATTCTACTAATTTCTGAATCTTTAGCACAAATTGAAGAAAACAGGGCAACACCATGCATAGAGAATGAAGATGACAGCTCCGATGATCTGAAAAGTACTAATCACATAGATAAGCCTATCAATAAGGATATTAGAGAAACCTCATAGAATTCAAAGAAAGTATGGAACATCTAACATTACCTTGATTCCAAAACCAGATAGAGATTCTGCCCCAAAAAAAGAAAATTAAAGACCAATATCCCTGATGAACACAGATGCAAAGATCCTCAACAAAATTCTCGCGAACAGGATTCAATGCCTCATCAAGAAAGTCATTCACCATGACCAAGTAGGTTTCATCCCAGGAATTCAAAGAAGATTTAACATCCATAAATCAATCTTCATAATACACCATAACAAAAATAAAAATAAAAAATCATATGATCATATCAATAGATGCAGAGAAAGCATTCAATACGGTCCAACACCCATTCTTGATAAAAAAAAAAAAACTCTCATCAAGATAGGAATGAAAGGAACATAGTCAAGGCCATCTACCACAAGCCAATGGCAAATATTATTCTCAATGGAGAGAAACTAAAAGCCTTTCCTCTAAAATCAGGTACAAGACAAGGCTGCCCTCTCTCACCACTCCTATTGAACATAGTACTGGAAGTACTTGCCATAGCGATTAGGCAAGAAAAAGATATCAAGTTACATTTAGATAGGAAAGAAAGAAGTCAAGCTCTCACTGTGTGCAGAGAACATACTATATTTAGAAAACCCTAAAGACTATACCAAAAAGCTTCTAGAAATGATAGATTCACATAGCAAAGTGGGAATCTACAAAATTAACACACAAATATCAGTGGCCTTCTTATACACCAGTAATGATAGAGGAAAAAATGGACATTAAAAAGAACAATCCCATTCACATTAGTGTCACAGAAACTCAAATATTTGGGAGTTAAGTAAAGATGTGAAGGACTTATACAAAAAAAAATACAAAAACCTGATTCAAGAAATAAGAGAGGACAAAAGGAAATGGAGACAAATACCCTAATATTGGCAGGATTAATATCATTAAAATGGCAAAACTCCCGAAAGCATTGCACAGATGCAATCCCTCTAAAGATACACATAACATTGCTCAAAAAAGTGGATCAAACACTCTTGAAATTCATTTGAAACAAAAAACACCTAAGAATACCATATTTTCCAGTGTAGAAGACGACTGGGCGTATAAGATGACCCCCTAACTTTACAGTTAAAACATAGGTTTAGGTCTATATTCACTGTATAAGACAAAACATTCCTGTGCTGCAACTATATGTACCACAGTGACAAATGGCAACAAGCAAAGGTTCAAAGGTTATACTGTAATAGACGTCCTCTCTGAGTCTGGCCATTCTGAGCAGGCTTTTTACAGTGCAGATTCAGGTACAGAACATTGTCTAATTTGCATGCATAAAAAGCCTGCTTGGATAATTAGAGAAACTATGGCAAAAAAATAAGAGAACCTGGAAGAAATGGATAAATTCTTGGACTCATAACCTCCCAAGGTTGAACCAAGATGATCTAGCATATCTAAACAGATTCATCACTATTAAGGAACTTAAAATAGTAATCAAAGTCTTCCCAAAAACAAAAGTCCTGTCCCAGATGGATTCAGTAATGAATTCTTTCAAACCCTTCAAGAAGCCTTACTACCAATCCTTATTAGGCTCGTCCATGAAATTGAAGAGAAAAACTTCCAAATAGTTTCTAGGAAGCTAACGTCACCCAGATACAATAAATAAATAAATAAATAAATAAATAAATAAATAAATAAATAAATAAAACCCAAAAACTATAGATAAATATCCTGATGTACACAGATGGAAAGATCCTCAAAAAAATAATAGCAAAAAAGATCTAACGCTTCATTGAGAAGGTCATACACCATGACCAAGTAGCTTGGTCAATAAGCCAATAAACACAGATAACTAAAATCATGGAAAGAATTCTCTATTGGTTGGGGTGAATTATTATATTTATACCAGAAAAAAATATGGGTGTTGGAACATTGCATGACTAAAATGCAAGCATCAACAACTTTGTAACTGCATATCTCATTTTAATTTGATTTAAAAAAACACATCTAGGCAAAATAAAATGTGACAAATACAAGGTCTTTTCGTTGTTGTTGTTAGATAGCTTGTCCCTTACATTTTCCAGCTTAGCACTGCATACTGGAGTTGTGCTTTCTGAGCGTTTCAGTCACATACAGTTCTAAGAAAATAAAACGTACTTGGTAAAGTTAAATTTGCATAACAGGTTTTTGAGAGAAGATCTCTTAGGTCATTTTGATAGTCTAGCAAAAGGCCCTGCATAAATCAAGCAATTTTTTAAAATCACTGATAGACATCCTCGGATAATAAAATACTGGTGTAAAAAAAGCTGGAATGTTGACGCTGAGGCCTCAGTTAAATCTCTACAAACTATACAGTCAAGTTCATGAAATAAGGGAGAATTGGGTCACAAAAGCAATTCAAGATAGAAAAAAAATGATGTTATATTTGCCTACTACTAGATAAACTGTATAAAAAGTCAATAGGGAGAATGCCAGCAAAATGGAAGTCTAGAAAGAACCATACCCTTATTACCCTACAGAAACATCAAAATAAATAAGCAGGAATTATCTGAACCAATGTTGTTGGAACTCTGAAAACAGATAATAGCGATCTACAACTGAGCCAACAACCAATCAAGTAAACTTTATAAACAGGACTGTTTCATGGAATATTCAGTTTCATTTTCATGTCAGTCCCTCTGCCCTCCCCTGTCTACTATGATGATGGCTTGTTCTTGAAGCAGCAAAATCTAGTCTGCTTCCCTCCTCCAGCCTTGGGGGAAAGAACCTAATATGCAAATTCTGGTGAACATCCATTCTAACCTGTCTGGGAAGGACTAAAGAAACTGGCACAAAGTACTTGGAACAATTAGTAGGTAGTGCTTATAAAATTATGAGACAGTAACAACCCAAGAGAAACCTGGAATAAATAAAAGTGCCACAGATTACCTGGTAAGGAGTCTGGGAAATAAACTTATGAAAGTATTTGGACATGGAGGCATGTAGAAAGCTCCCTGAATACTCAGAAAAGAGTAATGAAGACCTTATGACATAATCAGTAAGTTTTAGATATGTCTAAAAGGTAAACCCATGTGCACTACTGTAGAAAACAGTTTGGGAGTTCCTCAAAAGTTAAAAGTTTAATTACCTATCAGCAATTCTAAATCCTTTTCTGTTTGTTTATTTTTGGGACAAACCCATTGGTACTTAGGGTTATATCTGGCTCTGTGCTCAGAAATTACTATTGGTAATGCTTGGAGGGACCATACGGGATGCTGGGAATCAGCTGAATGAAAAGCGAGGGTCCTAACTGCTACTATCTCTCTGGCCCCAGCAATTCTAAATTCCAATGCTAGGTATACCCAGGAAGCATGACTATCAGGTTATCAGTTACTTTTAAGTGAAAGTTCACAGCATCATTATTCAAAATAGATACAGGGGAAAACTGTTATTGTCTTATAGACTAAAGAATAGAAAAATAATATAGTTTGTATATGTATATTTACCCACATAAATATTATCTAAATTTATAAAGGAAATTATGGAACTAAGGATAGTTCAAAGGGCTTGAATGTATGGCTTGTATACACAATACCTAAGTCCAATCCCTGGCATCATGTGCTCTCTACTTCCAAAACGAAGAAAATTCTGAAAACTGCTTCAATATGAACAAACTTCAGAAGCACTGTGCTAAAAAATAAAATTAAGGACAAATACTGTCTAACATAAAATTTCATGAACAGAAGTTACCAGGAGGTGCCTGAAGGAAACTCATTAAGTTCATTATTGTTTAATAAACAGAGTTCTATGTTGAACTAGACAAAGTTCGAGAAATGAATAGAAGCAGTAATAGAATATTGTATATCATTAGTCATTAGTTTAATGACATAACTTTCCATTAAAATATGGCTAAAATGCTAAATTTTACATTATGCTTTCTAAAATGTCTACAGATGGCACTGAGGAGATGTAAAATATATGATTTGTAGTTTTATGTAATTGTCACCTCACACAAAATTTTCATTCATCTTGCCAGACCTATTGGCCATGTTCAAGATAGCAGTGGCATCAGAAAAAGGAAACTAATGCACAAGACACATTATCTAAAACATTTAACTTGACCGGATGTTGAGTACTTGAGATACATATGCGAATCTTGGAAACTTTGGAGAGATTCCAACACTTCACCATATATAAATTTTATCAACCGGAAATACTCTTGTATTTTTAAGCAAGAGACTGTCCCATACATCTTTTTGAGGGGTTTGGGGGACACAACTGTGTTTAGGACTTACTCATGGCTCGGTTTTCAAAGAGAACTTCTAGTTGGACTTGGGGAGATCATAGTAGTACCAGGTTCAGCTGCATGTAAAGTAAACGCCTTACTATCTCTCTGGGCCACCTATGTAATTCCTTAAACGAAAAGTTATAGAAAGATTTTACAAAGAGTAAATGTCAAAATTGCTGTAACTACTTGCCATATGGAAGAACAGCGTGGCCAAATCAAATCATCTCACTAGCAGAGAGAAAATACAGCTCAAAATAAAACAGAAACAGCTCAAAAATAGAAACAGAAAGAGGGGCAGCCAACAGTGAATGAAAGATCAAAAAAATAGGCTACAAATGAGAAAGCCATTCATTATTCTTTACAGAGAGCAAGTAAAGCAAGTAACTGAAGCTGAGAAAAAAAATACCTATATAAAAGGACTATTGGTGACTTATCACAACTACCTTAAGAAAATTAGAGAGAAAAATATAAAAAAATATACCCTCAGGAACTCATAACTCATGTATAGGTAAATAAGGAAACTGTTCTGAGTTTTATTTTTGTCGGTTATGTTTTCCACAGTAGTTTATTTTTAGTGCTTAAACACAGATAGTACCTTTGAACCAGATTTGATGAACTGCAATAGGCAGCCAGTGTATTGTATATCTCTCAACCAGGGTACTCACTTGTGAAAAAATTACAAACGTATCAGAGGTAAAGTATTGTTGTAGCTTTAAGGTATTTTGTAAAGCCTATTGCTTCTGCCCATTTGTAAATATGAACACAACTGGAATATTATCATGATTAACATTCATAAAATTAAGAGTTATTTCCATAAAGTGGATATGATACGATATAAAAGTTACATATCTCTGATTAACCTTTGAAACAGAAACCTTGTAGTTTACAAAGACCAAACATTATTTGAAAATGAAATGCACTTGATTTGCAAATGAAATCATTGGCTCTTTGGTCACAAAATATATTTGAATGTATACATTATATTTAAATAATATCTAAGCCACAGATTTAGATAGCTATATTAACATTAACCACAACAATCAAGAAGCTACTGAGAAACCTTAGAGATGGACTTGAGTTTATTTTTGAGCCAAACTCAAGAACTGGTATAAAAATTTCATCATGTAACCCCAAACAGAGGGTGCTATATTCCAGAACCTGGTCAAGACAAGAAAGAAAATTATGTATCAGTCAAAAGTCTCACTACAATATGAAGTCTCACTAAGTTACTAAAATAGTGTACCTACTACACCTTTATGAAACTCTTCACAATGTCCAACCTAAATACATACAATTTTATTAAACAACTCTAAATCAAAAAAACTGGGAAAACCGAATTCAATTATAGGACAGTTAGTTTGAAAATTAAAAGTTCTATTTTAATTTCAACTATCTACTAATTTCTAATTGTGATCATTTAGGGCATTGGTTGGCAACCTGCAGCTCGCAAGCCACATGTGGCTCTTTACACTTTTAATTTGGCTCTTCTGTGTGCCGGGGCAGCCGCTCCAGGAGTCAGGACTCTGCTCCTATCCTCTGTCAGTGCCCACCCTGTGTGGCTCTCAAAATAAATTTCAATCATGGTTTTGGCGAGATTTGGCTCAGCTGAAAAGAAAGGTTGCCGACCACTGATTTAGGGTAACTGAAAAATTTTATAAAAAGTAAAATTAAGCTATTTATAATATTTTCACTTGTGTAACATATGAATTTCAACACAAAAATATATTTTATATAAAGTAACATATAAAGCTGTTTAATTCGCTGAATTGCTAAAATACATGCCTCTGATTGAGCAAAGAATGGGTACATACCTCCATCTAGTGGCAAATAAATCTCTCCCTAACTTGCATTGGGTCCTAGAAGCCAATTTCATATAAATCCCAACATAACTGACTTCTTAAAATATTAGTTTTCCTTTCATAATATGTAATAACCATGTTTCTTCAAACTATTTTTATAACAAATATTTCTCATTTTACCTGTTCTCTTTTGAATAATCAGGATTCTGGTTATCTATTTTCTTCAGTAAAAACAAAATCAAAAACAGAAAAACAGTAGCTTTTAATTATGAAAAAAAGTCTTAGTATTCAGACATTGTTCTTTTAAAGAGACTAAAAACACAAAAATCCTTCCATAAGGATACATCATAAAATAATGTCCTGCAAAGAAATATTAATGCAAGAGTCTGCAAAGTTCCTATAATCATAACAGTGTGACTCTTAAGTTATACTAATATAAACTACCTCAATTAGAAAAATTAATAATAAAATAATTAATATAACCACATCAAGATTTTAAAATACAAATATTTTTCTAAATATTTATCAGCTCTTCCTAATAGCACAAATTGTTATTTGACAACAAACACTTAAAATCTGACTAAACTTTAAATCAAATTCAATTTTTAGTCAATAGAAAGTATAGAAATTTAATTTAATAAAAGTCTAATAAAACCAACTAACCAGCAAGAACAAGTAGTAACATTAAGAGATGTTTCTTCTTAGCACTTTTTCTATATCTCAGCAAATATGTGATACAAAATTTAAATTGGTTTCTCTTTACTGTTGATTTTAGTAACATTATCACTAATCTGTACCATTATTGCATATATGTTTACTAACATACATTAATTATTAAATATACACAAACTTAATACTTCACTAATTTTTCTTAAGTGCTTATTGAACAGTGTGCCTAGAATATATGTAGTTTTTATCACTTTTACTGAGGTACCATGATTTAGAATATTAATAGTTTCATGCATATGTAGGTCCAACACCACACCCACCACCAAGACCCACTTCACTCTACCAATATTCCCTCCTATCAGCCCTTCACCTCTTCTATTTGCACCCCTCTAAGAAGTTCAATCCTATATACAAACCTTCCAGCTTATATGACTTTAGGCTATTTTTCCTTTACCATGTTTATTTATAGCCCACATATGAGACAAACATTTTTTTACTGTGAAGGTGGTGACAGATACAAACATTTAAGTGAATCAAGTTAGACTTCTAATATTCCACAAAATTGTAAATCAGTCAATTGATAAAATCTTTACTCAAAAATTTTTTACAGATATTTGCAGTAAAAATGAGTATAATTTATGCTAATACATTTAATCTAAATGAAAGTACATCAATCTTACATATACATAATGTAGCAAAAATGAGAATTATAAAAAAGCAACCATAGTTCTATAAAAGAATGCTATATCCTAAAAATGTCCTATTAGTTTTGTTTTTAAAAAAATGTTATAAATAATGATGAACTGCATATTAAGTCTGAAAAAAATCGGGGCCAGAGAGATAGCATGGAGGTAAGGTGTTTGCCTTGCATGCAGAAGGACAGTGGTTCGAATCCCGGCATCCCATATGGTCCCCTGAGCCTGCCAGGAGCAATTTCTGAGCATAGAGCCAGGAGTAACCCGTGAGCGCTGCTGGGTGTGACCCAAAAACAAACACACAAAAAAAAAAGTCTGAAAAAATTCCTATAAATGAAAAATATCACCTGAATACTTAAGACATTCAAAATAAATAGAATACCATTATTTAAAGATTATATAAAGATTAAATAGATTATAAAACCCTTAACAAACTAAGACTAAATAAACCTTTCTTTAATAGAGGGTAATTATAAGTGCCATATGTAACTACATAGACCAGGGGTGGAGAACAAGTTCGACACCAAGAGCCAGAATTTTAAACTGTGAGAGTCAGAGAGCCACATCACGAAGTGACCTGCCAAAACAGACCACCACTCACACAAAAGCATATCATTTTAACAATGATATATTAAACACATATTGCATTTTGCCATTTTGAGTGAGGGTAAAAATCCTGCAGTGATGGTGAGGGTGTGCTGTCTCCTCCACACTAAGAACTAAAGGCAAGATGTGACACACACATGTGACACACGAGTCCCCTGCTCGCTGGCCTGTGCAGTTGTTTCCGGGAGATGGGAGACAGGATAACACAGCCTGGGGGCGGGACTCCGCGCTCGGAGGTCTCTCCTCAGAGGTCCCTCCTCAGAAGCAGCAGAACAAAATCCAAACTTGACAAAGAGCCACAGTATACAAAATAATAAGAGACAAAGAGCCGCATTCATTTTGGCCAGGAGCCACATGCGGCTCGAGAGCCACGTGTTCACCACCCCTAACATAGACAGTGGTATGTGTTAAGCAATTTGCCTTGACTTTTAAAGATGTATTTTATGCTTCTTGCAAAATGGACTTCAAGACTATGAACTATCTGCGGTTTCCTGTCCATTAAGCTTTGCATCATTACTTAAAATCTTAACAATAATATAACTGATAGGAGTATTTTTTACTAAGGTATTCATTTCAAATTTTTATATTTTGTTCCATCATTCTCTTCTGGTAGACCCGCTATAAATCTATGGGTATCCTTCTGTATCAAGTTCCTTCTTTGATCTTGCTGTATTCAATATTGTTGCTGTTTTTAGCTTCTGTCATTTTGAGTACATTTTCGCTTGGAGTTTTATCTTGGGTCTTTCTTCAATGGAACCCTTCAGATCTCTTGAATCTGGGTATATGCTTTCCTTGACTCTAGGAAATTCTTATCTATGATTTCTTTGATTAGTATTTTTGTGTGGCTGAATAAGTCTTCCTATATCTCAGGAACTCTGATGACTTCTACTATTCTTTCAGAACTGATCTCATATTTCTCTGGCATACTGTGTCTTTTCAGACTTTTCCATCTTCTGTTAACTTCTAGAAGTTTCCTGCATCTCTTCTTTGAGCTCATCAATATTTCCCTTAACTACAGTAGTCTGTTATTGAGATCTTCTATTGATATTTTTGAAAATTTCACCTTAAAATAGTATTTCACCACAACTTTCAGCTCTTCCACCTCTGGCTGTAGTTTTTTCATGTCCACTGTCACACTTTACTATGCTTTACTACCTGTATAATCATTTCTTAGAGCTTATTAGACATTCTCATCATAGTGTCTTTCTAGTCCAGGGGTCTCAAACTCGCGGCCCTCCGTACAACATTTTGTGGCCATGCCCTAGAGGAATCTTTTTTTGTTTTGTTTTGCTTTAGTTGTTTGGGTCACACCCCCCAATGTTCAAGGCTTACTACTGACTTTGCACTCAAGGATCACCCCGACTTTGCCTCCTGCGGCCCCCAGGTAAATTGAGTTTGAGACCCCTGTTCTAGTCATTATCTGAAGTTACAAAGCTGGTTGATTCTGGAGCCTTAAATGCTATTATTTTCACTCACTGAGCTTAGTGAGCTTCTACAGGCTTCTTCATTGTGTCTACTGTGCTCTGAAGGTAAATCATAGTAGTTTACCCTGTGGGAGCTCTCTGAAGATTAGGCTGGTCCTTCCTTCCCTACTGGTCCTTACCCAGTGACAGGAGGAGTAAGTGCAAGCAGTGTGAGGTATATAATAAATACAGCTCCCCACACTGTTTGGTAAATCTGTTTTATAATGAAAAGGTTAAGGGTTTGTAAACATTCTACACTATTCCCTTGTTTTGTTTTATTGTTTACTTTTATAGCACTGCTGAATTAGATAATCCAATATTTGTGTTCTCTCTTTATTTCCCATACTATGATGCATTCTACTTCCATCCAAGGGGCAACAAACAGTAAGATATCATCTTTTCTGACAGCTATGTAAAACATAGTTGTATATGTGTTTTATACACATAAATATACACCAGAACTTATTTATCCATTCATTTGTTCTTGGATATGGGCATTGCCATATACTGGCTATTTTACTTAGTGTGATAATGAACAAAGGTATGCATATCTTTCAAGTTAATCATTGTGTGTTCTTGGGGTATATGCCAAGAAGACGAATTTCTAGGTTATGTGGAAGCTCTCCTTTTCTGAAAAGGTTCCTTACTGTTTTCATAGTTTCCCGTAGAAAATATTCTCATGGTGAAAGAAGACACATTTTTCACATATCTGCCAACAGTGTTCTAATCTTTTTAATATATAACTTTCTCATTTGTGGAAGGTGACTCAGGGTTGTTTTTATTTGAACTTCCCTGAAAATAAGTAATGGTAAATATTTTTAATATACCTATTGGTTATCTGTATGCCTTCCTTAAAAGTGTCTGTTTAGGCCAGAAAGACAATATAGCAGGTAAGACACTTGCCTTGAGTATGCCATCCAAAATTCAAAACAAAAAAACAAAAAAAATTATTCAGGGTTGAATTCTAGACATACAATAATTTCAACACCAATCCCACCACCAGTGTCGACTTCCCTCTACCAATATTCCCAAGTTCCCTCCCAAATCTCCCTCACCCCTACCCTGCCATCTTTTTTTGTTTGTTTTTTGGGTCACATTCGGCAGCGCTCAGGGGCTGGCTACTCCTGGCTCTACACTCAGAAATCGCCCCCAGCAGGCTCGGGGGACCATATGGGATGCCAGGATTTGAACCACTGTCTTTCTGCATTCAAGGAAAACGCCTTACCTCCATGCTATCTCTCCAGCCCCTACCCTGCCATCTTGACAGACAACTTTTTAAGTTTGAAGTTTGGGTCTAATAATTTCAGTGTTGTTGACTCTGTGGTATGAATATTTAGCTCTATCATTCCTAACTCCTCCAATGTATTTGTATACCCTTGAATATTAATTCCCGTTATTTGTCATCTGTCTTCCTCCCCAACCCTTCCAATCTCTTTCTTTCTTATACTGTGAAGCCAAGGGTAATCTAGATATCCCCACTTAAACCTTTACATTCCTTCATCTACTTATTCTAAATACCACAAATAAGTGAGATCATCCTATATCCTTACTTCATTTAGTGTGATATCTTCCAGTTTTCATCCATGTTGCAGCAAATTGCATGATTTAATCCTTCCTTATACTGAGTATTATTCTGTATATATATCACACCCTTGTGGTTCCACTCATATATATATTAAACATCTAAGTTGATTCAAAAGCTTAGCTATTGGACTGATTGCTGCAATAAATAAGCATCTACATATGCCCATACATATTTCCTTTTGAATGCTTTTCTGTCCTGGAGATACTCAAAAGTGGGATTGCTATGTCATATGGCAGCTCAACTCTCAATTTACTTAGAACCCTCCATACTGTTTTCCATAAAGGTTGAACCAGACAACATTCTCACCTACAGTAGAGTTTTTTTTTCATAACATCCTCACCAACACAGATTGTTCCCAGTATTATTAATATGTGCCATTCTCACTGATATGATCTCATTTTGTCTTGATTTGGATTCCCTAATGATATGTGATGATGAGCACTGTTTCATGTTTCATGTTGGCCATTTGTTGGTCATCCTTGGAGAAGTGTCCATTCAAGTCCTCTCCCTATTTGGGGAGGGGGGCGTGTTATCAGATTTTGTGTTGCTCTTTATGAGTACTTAATGTATCTTGAATATCAATCACTTATCTAATATTGAGTGCTAATAGTTTCTCCCACTCAGTTGTCTTTTAGTTTTAGCCCACACAGAAAGTTAGTTTTAGTTTTTCCATACAGAAACTTTTTAGTTTGATGTAGTCCTATTTTTTTTTTTTTTTTAGTTTTCCTTTTATAGTCTTTCCCAATGACACTGCATCATTGAAAACTCCTTTAAATTCTAGGTCTTGGGGAATTCTACCATATTATCCTCATTGTACATTATAGATTCAGCTCTAATCACAAGTTGATTATTCAGGTCTGATCCATTTTGAGTTGACTTTTGTGTAAGGTGTGAGATAAGGGTCCAGTTTTAATTTCTTAGTGGTTAACCACTTCTACCAAAACCATTTGTTAAAGAGGCTATCTTTCCCCTGAGCCTGCCAGGGCCACACCCATTGTTGCTCAGGGGTTATTCCTGGCTTTGCACTCAGAAATCGCTCCTGGCTTGGGGGGGACCATATGGGGTGCTGGAGATCAAATCGCAATCCTTCCTAGGCTAGCACTTGCAAGGCAGACGCCTTACCTCTAGCACCACTGCTCTGGCCCTGAATTTCATTACTTCTGACTGCCCTTTTCAGTCTATCTATTTCTCCTCATTCAATTTTGGGAAATTATATCTTTCTAGGAATTAGTCCATTTCTAATAGGTTCTCAAGCTTAACAGAGTAGAGTTCATTGTAAGTTCTCAAGATATCTTGGATTTCTAGGAGTTCTGTTGTAATTTCTCCATTTTTATTTCTTTTTTTTTAAGGTGCTCCAATTTATCCAAACTTTAATAAGAACCTCTATACACATGTTAACTGCTACTGAAAATGCAAACATTAAAATTAAAAAACTTGGACGTCTGGGGCCAGAGCGATAGTATAATGGTAAGGCATTTGCCTTGCACATGGATGGACCTTGGTTCAATCCCCAGCATCCCATATGGTCCTGTGAGCCAGGAGCAATTTCTGAGCACATAGCCAGGAGTAAACCAAGCACAGCTGTATATGTGGCCCCTCCAATTTTTTTTTTAAATTGGAACTTAAGTATATTCAGGGCTGAAGAGAGTTCAAAGGGTTGAGGTACGTGGAGATACATATCTGATCACCAGTACCAGTCCCCTGAGTACTGAAGAAGTGACCCAAAATACCAATCTGGGAATTGCCCTGTGAACTGCTAGGCTTGGCCTCAATTAGTACCCCACAAAAACATTGAAAAAAATCTAAAAAAGTCATTTGAGTGTAAGTTATATAGATTTCTTCTAAGTTATGAGAATTCAATTAGAAAAGAGGTCTTTGCTCTGCATGGCCAACCCAGGCGGACCTCTGGTATCCCAGATGGTCCCCCATGCCAAGAGAGATCCCTGACCTCTCACCTCTAGCTAGGTGTCCCCCCCAATAAAAAGATACAGGGAAAAAATGCATGGCCAGGACAGTGGCATGGCGGAGAACTCAGGTTCGATCCTCAATAGCTCATGGTTCCCTCTGAACACCACCAGGCATATTTTCCCAGTAAGGTACCCCCAAAAGAAAAAAAGAAAGACATCATTGAATCTATAGGTAACCAAAATATTGTCAGCTGTCTGTCTCTTGGAGTAGAGCTTTCCCAAGCTCTTGTAAAATGATCCTAAAGTTACTATTAAGACAGAACAGCACAGAAGTAAGAATTATGGCTAATTGGATTCTGCATCATTATTTTCCATGTTGGACTCCTCAGGAATCCGTCGATGGTACTTGCCATAACTACAAGTACATTGAAAGGCTTTTGTTCTTAGATCCTGCTTCCTTTGGCTGTGTTTCTCCCAAGTACAACTGGTACAGATATCTTCTTCCGAGCCACAACATCTGTTCCTTCAGGTTTTTCTACCCAGTCAGCAGTGTTCCCACGCCCCTCACTGAACACAGACTCCTCGTGTTTCTAGTCTTGTTCCTGTTGCAAGATGAATAATCCAATGGAAGTGAAAAGGGTTTGGTATTAGGGTCCAGAGTCAAAGTTCGAAGGTTCTTGATTAAACCTTTTGCAAAAACTGCAGAAGCATCAGGATCCTGGGAAGTTTCCACAGAGGACTCACGAATTGAGTAGGCAGCTGAATCCATGGGAAATTTCTGGAGTCACAGCTCAGAAGAAGCCTGGTCTAGAACTTTGGGTTGCAAGCCAATAACTACCTAAGTTACCTGAAGGAGAGCAAAGACTGAGTCTCCCATTTTATTCTTAATTTGATTAATTTTGGCACATTTTCTTTTTTTTTCTTCCATGTCTAGCTCCTGGTTTTTCTATATTTATATTTTTTTTGAAGAACTAGCTCTGCTTCTGTTGATTCTCTGTATTGCCTTCTTGGTTTCTATATGATTGATTTCAGCTCTGGCTTTTTAAAATATATTTCACTAATTTATTTTATTTAAATAGCATGTACCATATCATTGACATAGTTGATCATAAAATATTTGTTTCCACGTAAGTGGTAGTGAAATCATTAAGAAAAAAAAGAAAAAAAGGAAGTGGATAGGGTATTTGCCTTGCATAGAGCTGACCTGGGTTTGATCCCCAGCATCCTATATAATCCCCTGAGGTTGTCAGGAGTAATTTCTGAGTGCAGAGCCAGAAGTAACCCAATCACTGCGGGTGTGGTCCAAAAAAACAAAGAAGCAAAACAACAATAACAAAAACAACAAAAACTTAAATGTGTTAGCACTTAGCAATAGATTATCAAAATTCATGAGGTAAAAACTTGATAAAAAATTATCAGTCTCGGGGCCGGGAAGGTGGCGCTAGAGGTAAGGTGTCTGCCTTGCAAGCGCTAGCGTAGGACGGACCGCGGTTCGATCCCCCGGTGTCCCATATGGTCCCCCAAGCCAGGAGTGACTTCTGAGCGCATAGCCAGGAGTAGCCCCTGAGCATCAAACGGGTGTGGCCCAAAAACTAAAAAAAAAAAAAAAAAAAAATCAGTCTTTTTGATCCATAATTGTCATTAGAACATTCAATATACCCCTATCACTACTCAGTAATAAGTATTTGAAGGATCAGCAAAGATATAGAAAACTGGTACCATCAACCAAATAAACCTAACTGGCATATATAGTAAAAAAAAAAAATCAGGAAGTTGAATCAAAAATAAATGATATATTGAAATTTTCACAAATAATCCATAAATAAATACATTTTAAATAATCCATGGTTTAAAAGAAAGAGTAAAGGGGAAATCTTAAAATATTTTAAACTATATAAAAATGAAAGAGTACAAGGAATTAAGGTCCCTTGTCTTACATATTACAGACCTTAATTCAGTCCCCTACATCACATATAGTCTTCCAAACAGTACCAGGAACTATCCCTAAATTCAGTGGTCTGAGTAAGCCTGAATGCATGTAGGTATGTCCTAAAAGCCCTCCTCTCTTCCCCCAAAATAACAAAAATAATTCTATGGACACTCTGAAATTAAATAAGGCTGACCTAAGTATAACAACTCAGAAAGATGGCACAGACTGCACGTATAGCACACACATACATGCACATACAATAACACATTTTAAATGTAGGTAGAAAGTATATGTTTATATATCTCAAAGACTACTTAATAGAAAACAATGTATAAGAAACTATATTGGCATTAACTTTTCCCTAGCCATTTAAATGCCCATTTATACATACTTTTAATTTTATGTGTATAAAAGTTCACAATGAAGTTTATAAATCCTAAATTTATAAATCCAATAATATTAAATTCTCAAACTGATATTAAACTAATCAAACCATTCCTACCAAAAACTATAGATAAATCAGCTTAGAATACCTACCTATAGATACCTAAATTTATCAAACAGTATAAAATCTAATTTTAAAATTTTCAGTACAGGAAAATAAGAGGTACTCACTCAATTGCCCAATAGCATTTATACTATAGATCTGCTTCACTGTATCCACTTTTATAAAACTGAACTAACACAGAACCAACCTTCAAAGTAATTATCACTCTCTTAAAAAAAAATAGGAGATACATGGGAATTCTGGATGGGGGTGGGAAGCTAGCAGAATTACTTAGCCAGGTGATTCCAAGTGCACTGGTGCTTGAAGACTATCATGAGCTACACCTTGATCAGGGTCATGAAGTTTTGTTTGTTTTAGTTTTTATGATTTTAAGCCACACCCAGTGGTGCTCAGGAGTCACTCGGCGCTCTGCACTCAGGAATTACGCCTGTCAGTGCTCAGGGGATCCATATGGGATGCCGGGGACCAAACCCGGGTTGGCTACTTATAAAGCAAATGTCCTACACTCTGTACTATTGATCTAGCCCTGAGCCATGAAGTTCTGGGAATAAACTCAAGAGGCATGAGCTGTCCCTATATAAAGAGGCCTATATGTTACCACTTGCACTCTCTTCTTGGACTCATTTTTTCTTTATGTTGTCAGTTTTGAGAAAAAACAATACCTAGAAATAAAAGCATAATGAAAAACAAATATAGAATTTAGAAAATGATTCCTGACCATAGGGTTAGGATTAAGCTTGAGCACCATCTGATATGAATCAAAAACAGCAACAACAACAAAAAACTACATGGCAATAGGTTATCTTTCAAAACTATAAATATTATCTCCTATATATTTAAGATGATAAAAATTATTCAAGTTATAGTCACAAAAATTTAAGGATAGCACTTAAATATTTGTTTCATTAAGAAGTTGTATCAGATTTGGGGCCAGAACAATAGTACAGCAGGTAGGGTGATTATCTTTTACACAGAAGCCAATTTCTAATGCTGCCACTCCATATGGTCACCCAAGTCCTACCAAAAATGATCCCTAAGAACAAAGTCAAGAATAAGCCCTGAGCACCACTAGATGTGCCCCCCCCCAAAAAAGTTTTATGATTGCTATGAGCCGTTTATTATATACTATTGCCTGAGATATTTTCCAAAGTGAAGCACTTTAACACACAATATACAGTAGGGAAGACAATTGCCTTTTTCATTGCCAAACCTGGTTCAATTCCTTACACCCATATGGTCATCCACATTTCACAAGGAGTGATCTCTGAGCACAGAGCCAGATTAAGCCCAGCACAAGACTGGATACAGCCCCAGAACAAAAGAAAATAATACCTTAAACATTGATACCTCCATTTCTGAAAGTCATAACTGGAATGCATAGATGCCAGTAGCTCAAGGTCCCTCACAAGATTATAGATGCATTAGCCAGAATTAGAGTCTTCTCAAGGTTTAACTGAGAAAAGATCTCTGTCTACTTCGCTCATTATTGGTTGGCAAGATTCAATTTCCAAGAGGTCAGAGGACTGAAAAATCTCAGTTCTTTTCTACTGACTATTGAATGGCCAAAGGTCCCCTAAAGGGTATAAATGGTGGCCCTTTCAAAAGGGCAAGTCACAATCTGAAAGCTGGTTTCACCAAAATGAGCAAGCAAGAAAGTGCTGGGGAAGGAATCAATCATGCAGAAGGCATACGAAAAGGCATTAGTCTGTCTCATCAGGAAAATGCAAATCCAAACCAAAATGAGCTTCAATAGTCTATAAAAATAGTTATTAAAGGGAACCCTGTATACTGTTGGTGATGTAAACTCCACTGGTTAGTATGGAAAATAGTATTGTATTTCCTAAAAAACATATTAGAAATAATATCTCATTCTTTTTGTTGGTTTGTTTGTTTAACAGTTTTTGGGTCACACCTGGTGATGCTCAGGGGTTACTCCTGGCTATGCACTCAGAAGTCGCTCCTGTCTTGAGGGACCATATGGGATGCCAGGGGATTGAACCTCCGTCCTTTGTAGGTCAGCACGTGCAAGGCAAACGCCCTACCACTGCGACATTACTCTGGCCCCTCAGCTATTATTCTTTAGATAAACAATGTCGGGTGTTTAGCCAAAGAATGTGAAAACGCTAATTAATTCAAAGAGAAATCTACACTGCTTTGTTCACTGCAGCATTATTCAAGATAACCCAGAATTATGGGGCCAGAGTGATGGCACAGCAGTAGGGCATTTACCTTGCACATGCTGACCCAGGAAGAACTGCAGTTCGATCCCCTGGCGGCCCATATGGTACCCAAGCCAGAAGTGATTTCTGAGCACATAGCCAGGAGTAACCCCTGAGTCATCACCGGGTGTGCACCCCCCCAAAAAAATATAGCCCAGAATTAGAAACGAACAAAAACTACTGTATTGTCAGGCATATAAGACGACTTTTGAAATGAAAAAAATCAATCGAAAATCAGGGGTCATCTTATACGCTGAGTATATCCTGAAAAACGTTTCAATATGCCGCTAAAGGAAAATCGTCTGGATATTGCCAAAAATGAATTTTCCAACTAGATTCTGCACCAATCACTGCAAGGCTGCTCGGACCGCTGATCTAACTCAGCCAATCCAAGCAGGCTTTTTATGAATGCAAATTATACAATGTTCTATACCCAAATCTACATTGTAAAAAGCCTGCTCAGATTGGCCAGAGTCAGAGAGGAAGTCTATTACAGTATAACCTTTGAACCTATGTTTTAGCTGTAAAATTAGGGGGTTGTTTTATATGCCCAGTTATCTCATATGCCGAAAAATACGGTACAATGACAAATGAGATGAAAAGGAGTATCTTGATGGGAATCATGTTGGATGCAGTCATCCAGGAGAACAGATAAAGAATGATCTCCTTTACATGAGGAATACAAAAAAGCACAGGTAAAGGAATAACAATACTATTATAGTTTATATATACTATTATAGTATAGTATCTACTATACTCTATGGAGTAGACCATGGGACAACAGTGGAGAGAAACAGATGCTGGTGGTTGATGTAGAACATCATATGCATGAAACTATTGATAATGGTACTGTAAATTACAGTGCCTCCTCACAGTATGGGCTGAATAGCACAGCTATCACTTAGTACAAGCAAAACTTTGTATATTTATGGTGATATGTATGAATAGTTTATATAGATTTTTTTACCTGAAACCTCCATAATGTTACTCTAAGAGAAAAATCTTCATAAGGAAAAAAGCAGAGGAAGTCACAAATTTGTACACCCTAACTACAGATGACATTTTACCACTTCAACTTATTCTGTCAGAGGAAGTCTCTTAATCTAGTCAACCCTCAAAAAGGAAGAATTAGAAATAGTATGACTGCCAGGGTTTTTTTTATAAGATGATCTTTCAAAATCATGGGGAAAATAACTAATAAAATAATTAATAAAATAACTAATAAAAGAACTGGATTCTAGTAGCACACTAAATAATTCAATTTCACAAGACTAGCATTTTTACTGAAAAAAAACTGAAAGCACAGTCTATATCAACATTTCTTATGAAGAAGCCATATGTGAGTCTCTACAATATTTCAAGGGGGAGGAGGGACACATGTGAAAAATAGAATAAATGGGAGGGGGCCACGGGATAAGACTGGGCGATTAATCAACCAGGCGGGTCATGAGGTGGACCCATAGGAGGCCAACTTTGGAAAAAGATTGAGAAACACAAAGCAATTATGTCCTTCTTCTTTATGTCTTTTGGAAAGGATTACCAAAGATTGGGGGCACTTGGTCAAAATGCCTCATTTTATAAGTACCAGGAAAGGTTAACACAAACAGATATGATGGGGAACAAAAGATAATTCTGCCTTACATGTGGCTAACCAGGGTTCTATCTCTGACATCAATATATGGCACCATATGCCTTGAGTTCCCACCCCCACACATCAGCAAATCAAGAGTAATCCCTAAGTGCAGAGCCAGAAAGAAACTCTGAGCAGTCTAATGTGGTCCACAAACAAACAAATAGACTGTGGTCCACAAACAAACAAATAAACAAAGTAAGTCAATAAACTTTATATAAGTTTACTGGTATAGCCCTTTTGGCACTACAGATACTCCCCGCTTAACGACCAAGTTCCCTTTCAATGACTTAATCATTAAGTAAGGAACTGCATGTACTGTATACAGTAGTACAGTATATGCATAGTACTTGACAATACAGTATTCTGAATAAGTAAAATAATGAGAAAGATCAGACTGTAAACTTCCACTTGTTTAATTTGCATAGGTTGTGTAATTTACACACAGTACTGCAATGTATTACAGAACATGAAGTTAGTAAAGTGGGTACATTAAATCACCAAAAACCACAGTACTGTACTGTACAAGATGGAAAAAGGGTATTTAAAATAAAGTAATATAATGGTGAAGAGATGGTCGTAAGAGCGAGCAGACGCTAAACAAGTAGGTCATTAAGTGAGGAGTATCTGTATATATATATATATATATATATATATATCTGTATTGTAATTTATGCTTTGTAAGACCAATTATTTCTTCCAATAGTCTTAAAAGGCAATAAAATCAAAAGAGGGAAAGATGATAGGGAAAGAGAAGAGTTGAAAGAGGTAGGGGAATGAGAGAGAGAGAAAAGGGGCAAAGGAAGGATGGAGATGGAATAAAGGAGAAAGAAAAGTATAAATGGAGGAGGAAGAGGGAAAGTAGAGTAATAAGACAAAAGAAAGTGTAAGTAGAAAAGGTGAGGAGGGGAGTAGAGAAAAATGGAAATAAGTGGGAGAGAGAAGAAAAGAGAAAAGGGAAGGGGAGACTGGTGGAAAGAGAGGTGGGGTGGGGGAGGAGAACAAATAGTGCAACAGAGGATGTATTAGGTCTTCAAATTCTAAAATGCTGGCCATTCCAGCCTCACATAGCATTGCCTTAATAGAAACTCTTGTTAAGCTAGGACTATCCATATTTGGCCTGACACTAAATTAAAAAAAAAGATTTCCTGTATATAGAGGCTATCAAGTGACCAGCAAACATATGAAGAGATTAGTCATTTGGAAAATTAAGGTAAACCCTAATGTGCTAACACTATATATCCACCAAAATGGTTAAAGTGAAAAAGGCAATCCTAAATGGTGCAATTATTTGGAGGCGTCACAATGATAGAATATAGCTAATAACTTAAAAAAACTAATATGAAAAAATTTTGGTAGTGCATGCCAGAAATACATATCTCCATATTCTATAATATAGTTTTTTTATTAGCATGTATATAGTTAACAAAAATGCATATTTTAAAAAATCTTCACAGAAGCCCTACTGAGGGGCCGGCGAGGTGGCGCTAGAGGTAAGGTGTCTGCCTTGCAAGTGCTAGGATCGATCCCCCAGCATCCCATATGGTCCCCCCAAGCCAGGGGCAATTTCTGAGCACCACCCCTGAGCATCAAACGGGTGTGGCCCAAAAAACAAAACAAACAGAAGCCCTACTGATTAAAAACCCAGAACTGTTGAGAGTAGAATGAGAAATAACATTTGCTGTAAAACTTCCATAAATATTACAAACCACAACTCTGAGCAAAATTAGGGCACAGATACTGTAACATTGTATTAAGTCAGTAAGTAAATTCATCAACACTGGAAAGGGAAAAAAATGGCTATCTTTGGAAAAGAGTCACAACCAATATATGACTTTTTGGATACAAGTAATGCTGTTATTTAAGATAGGTACTAAGTACTTGGTTATGGAAACTAAAAATTCAATGAACTGAAATTAAATTTTTTAAATTAGCATTACTGGGAACCAAGGCCTCTTACTAGTAAAGTGTGATCATAGGATTCATGGACTTTTCTACATGTCTATTTTTATTTTAAAAATATACTAAACGTCCTGAGTTCTGCAGGAGTTATGTTCAGAGTACTGCTGAGTGTGGCCTAAAAATCAAACAGAATTCTCTCATTCTCTTTTTTTCTGTCTGTCTCTCTGTGTGTCTGTCTCTCTCCTCTCCCCCTCCCCTCTCCTTTTCCCCCTCCCCTCTCTTCCACCTCTCCCCCTCTCTGCTCTCTCTCCTCCCTCCTTTTCCCCTTTCTACCCCCTCTCTTCCCCTTCTCTGCCTTCTCTCCTCCCTCCCTCTCTCACCCTCTCCCCACTCCTCCCTCTTTCTCCCCTCTACCACCCTCTCCCCCGTTACTCATTTCTCTCCCCTTTCTACCATCCTCTCTTGCCTTCTCCTCCCTCTTTCCCCCCTCTTGCTTCTCTCCCCCAATCTCCCCCCCCATTTCCTCTTCCCCTCTCTCCCCCACTCTCCCCTTCTCTGCCCTCTCGTCCCTCTCTCCCCCTTCTGTCCCTCTCTCCCCCCCCTTAGTCCCCTCTCTCAACCCTGTTCCCTCAACCCCCCTCTCCCATTTCTCTGCTCTCTCTGCCCCATCCCTCTCTCTTTTCTCTACCACCGTCTCTTCACCCTCTCCCCCCTCAACTTGATTCCCATGACTACTTTTTAGCAATCAACTAATTATTAAATTAATTAACTAATGTCAACCCTGCTAACTAATCTTTTTGTTAATCAGCTCCACCCACCCCTCTCATTGTCTTGGTATACTTTTACATGAACTACCCACATCATTAAAAAAATCGAATCATTTTTTTTTTTTTAGGTTAGCTCCATGGAAGCTCTCAAGGGGAAAAAAAAAACTAAGAAGCCAATAACCTGTTAGAGTTAACTGATTAAGGAAAAACAACAACAACAACAACTCCAAATCGCAGTTTTGTTTGGCTATTAGTTTTGGTAGACCTTGGCTGCTCTCAGTATCAACATAATTTCCTCTGCCTGCGGTGTTCAAAGGAACTTTCCCAAAGGCCAGTTCTGGAGGAAAGCTGTTTCTGCCCAGGAGAGAACATAGTCTGGGATGTATGTATGTATGTATGTATGTATGTATGTATGTATGTATGTATGTATGTATGTACTTCTTCCCATCCCTTCAGTTTGCAAGCACTTCAAGGACAAACTGGGGTGAGTGGTCACATCTCCAGGTGAAAAACTGGGCTCCAAAGCAACACACCCACCATCGCACAGCCACCGATTCTTCGCAATCCCTATCTCCACAACTTCTTAAGGAGCTTCCATGTCCACCTCAAATTCTTGGTGGAAATGAAGCGATCTGCGAGAAAATGCAAAAAAAAAAAAAAATCTAAGAGGACCCCAAGATTCTCAAGGGCACAAAAATGGAGAAAGAAGCGGAGGCAGGACCTGCAAGCGCCTAGAGGCAAAACCATCTGAAAAAAAAAAAAAAAAAAACCTACCGTCTTTTTTTATTAAAGTAACAGGAGCTGCGGAACCTGTACACGGGAACCTGGGAAGATGCTCGACTGGAGCTGGGCCGCGGGCACTAATTGGACCTTCCAGGGAGGAATCCCACTGACCTCCCGGCGCCAGGAGTCGCGGCGTGCGGACTCTTAATGCGCGGCCGGAAGCGGCCAGGCCGGCGCAAGCCCACCCCGAGTTTTCCGCAGCAGACGCCGCTCCCGAGCCTCAGGGCTTACCTGACTCGCGCCCGCACCGCCCCGGGAGGCCCCCAGCTCGCTTCGCCCAGAGTTTGCTCCGGCCCGAAGCCGTGCTAGCCGGGCCAGCCAATCGCCTCTCACGCTCGTTCGCTCGCTCTCAGAACCTCCCGGGACCCGGAGGTGCAGCGAGCGCGCTCCCGCAAACAGCGGGCGGGGGGCGTGGCCACGTGAGGAACCTGCCTCGTCGCTCTCAAGCGGCGCGCGAGTCCCGGGGGAGGAGGCAGGAGGAACGGCGGCGCGCACCGAGCATGCGCGTGCAGCCCGAGGGGCGGGGCTTTGGACCCCGGGCGCGAGCGCGAACTGGTCGTCCCAGTGAGCCACGCAAGGTAACGGGTTTGCTGGCTGGCTCCTCACTAAGCGTATTCTGACCAAGCATCAGCAACTTAGAGGAGGCGAAACGCTTGGTTAAAAATGCATTTTGAGGGGCCGCAGCGGTGACGCAGGCGGTAGGGCGTCTGCCTTGCACGCGCTAGCCGAGAACAGACCGCGATTCTATCCCCCCTGAGTCCCAGATGGTCCCCCAAGCCAGGAGCAATTCCTGAGCGCACAGCCAGGAGTAACTCCGGAGCATCACGGGCTGTGGCCCCCAAACAAACCAACTGCATTTTGAGGGACCGGAGCGAGACTTACAGCTGATCTGGATCTTGCATTGCAAGAGGTCAACCCAGGTTCCACACTCAGCATCCTATAGGGTCCCAAGCATCTCCAAGAATAATTCTTGAGTGCAGAACCAGGAGGAACCCCTGAGAACCACCTGTGCGACCCTGTTTTGCAGCAGGGATTGAGTGAAAAAGTCCAATGATAGACTCCAGTTTGGTCAACAAAAAGCCAAACCCAGCTTTTGATCCAAATATGGGGATGACAGTCTTCTGGCATAAACACTAGAACGACCTGGGTGCATTATAATGCTCAATTCGTGCATGTTTATATGTGCAATAGTTGGACTTCCCATTAGTAAAACAACCCTAAGCCCTCTATATTAAGCTGCTCTGTTAAAAAGAGGGGAGGAAAAGGGTATCATTAGCTGGAAGTAATTAAAATGTGGTTTTTCTGTACCCCAAAGTAGCGTTACTTTTTTAAATCTACGAGTGACTTTCAGACTCAACTTTTTTTTTATTCACTTAGACCTCAAATATTTATTGAACATTTCTGTATCCAGGCCCTCTTATAGGTCCCAGATAACAGACAATTATTTTACACACTCTGGAGAATTAGCATAAGTTCCAGTGTTGAATTACCCAAGTTGAAGCTTAGAGATTATCAATGTGGGATAGAAGAAAACTCAATAGGTTGTACTACATAATGACTTGGGTTTTATCCCCAGCACCTTTAGCACCTCTAGGTTTCCTCCCACACACCAAAGTTAATGAAAGGAATTTAAATTTTAGTAATGGGATATGGTAGAGTGGGATAAAGAAAGAAAATGTAGATGAAGCAAGAATGAAATAAATCATAAGCAAGAACTCGTGATTGTAATTCTTCATGAATGCAGTGTTCCAGAGAGGTTTGTTACTGAATGCTTTTTTTTTAAATTTAGGCCAAGGTCTGAATAAATATTTATGAATACAAAGTCATAAAAGTGCGTTAGATAAAACACACAGAAGATACTATGATGGGCCAGAGCAATGGCACAGCAGTAGGGTGTTTGCCTTGCACGGGCCTGATACAGAATGAACCTTGGTTCAATACCTGTATCCCATATGGTTCCCCAAACCAAGAGCGATTTCTGACTGCAGAGCCAGGAGTAACCCCTGAGCATCACCGTGCATGGCCCAAATATAAAAAGAAAGAGGAGGAGGAGAAAGAAGAAGAAGGAGGAAGAAGGAGGAGGAGGAGAAGGAGGAGAAAAAGAAGATACTATGACACATTCCTTCTGTAGATTTATTTTTTTAACTGAAATATGGATAAGGACTAGAGAAAGAGAAAAATGAACCCCTCTCATTACATAGGGCAAAAAATTGTCAGATGTGTATAATCTCAAATATACAAATATTGAATTTGCAAAATGTGCTAGGAATTCTGATAAATTCTGGAAATAAAGTAATGAATAAGAAATATTTAAATTATCCACATAAGTAGGCAAGAACAAATATTTGTCAAGATTTACCAGAGATTTATTAGTCAATATTTACCAAAGATACAGAAAAATAGTATTAGATGAATATGAGAAAGAATTTGTTGTATTCATCATCTCATTGTTTCAATTTTCAATCACTCAATGGCAAACTATTTGCCATTGAGGAGATCAAATCCCTAGCAGAACAGGTATTTTTTTTAATGTCTATATGGAATTTTTTGCCAAGACATACCATAATCTTTGTCAAAATATTTTTATTTGAAAAGATTATAGCATACTTTTCTACTTTTGTTTTTCTGGATTATCTTTACAAGGATGTTTACATAGCAAACAACCTTGGAAGAAAACAACCTTGAAAGACAGATCATGTCTCCTCTAGTGTATTTTTAATTAGTATAATGAAGGTGATGTCTTCCTATAGGGCAATGGTTATATAATTTGCTAATATTCTCCCTTGGTAGAAAAAATGTTTAAACTGGAGATGCCTCAGTTCTGATTTGAACAGTGTGTGCAGCATCAGTTTCTGTATTTGCATTGCTTTTGAGACTTTGACTAATTGGAAGCAATAACATAAAGTTCATGATGCTTTCTATACAATGAGCATTTAGGGTCCTTGTTTTTACGCAGAATAAACCATGGCATAGCAATTTATTAGCTTAGTAGTAGATCTTAGATCTACCAGTAAAATCTTAGATCCTTCAAAAACACTAATATGTAGATCAATCACCAGTAGACAGTAAACATTAAGGATCCAAATGAAGAAGGGGAGTGAGAGAAGGAGCTGAAGTAACAAACATAAAAAGGGTGTGGAGCTGGAGAGATAGTGCTACCTGTAGAATTTTTATCTTGCATGCAGCTGACACAGATTCAGTTCCCTACTTCTTATACAACAAGATCCCCTAAACACCAACCTGAGTAATTTCTGAGTGCACAGCCAGGAGTAATTATTGGTCATCATTGGGTGTGGCTCACACTCCCTCCAAATCAATAGACATTTATTTTTTAAGTAGGACCAGAATGGTGCATATACTATCGTTAAAGTGTAATGCTGTATATCTGAAAGCTTTTGTGTTGTTGAAGCAAAAATATAAATCAGCACTTCTATAATAAAACACAAAGTTTAAAAGATGGAGAGATATGGTACAGTGAGTACCTTGCACATGGCTGACATGGGTTCTTTTCTTGGTATCCAAAATGGTCCACTGAGCCTGTCAGTAGTGATTCCTGATTGTAGAGCTAGAATCCCAAAGCACAATCAGAAGTGGCTCCAAAACTAATATATAAATATATATATATATATGTATGTATATTATAAAACTAATATATATAAGGACTTAAAAGTGATGTAGACTTAGACTACATGTCATTAGACAGCAACCATCCAACCCCAAACACCTGATCCCAACCTTAGAACTGACACAGTTCCTGGCAACAGCACCAGGAATCAAACTCCACTGAGAAGCTTCTAATACCACTCTTGCACCATCTTGCACCAGGCTAGGTGAATACTACATCATGATGACGAGAAAATAGCAACAACTTGGCGGGAGAGATGGCATGGAAGTAGGGCGTTTGACTTGCATGCCATAGGACAATGGTTCGAATCCCGGCATCCCATTTGGTCCCATGAGCCTGTCAAGAGCGATTTCTGAGCATAGAGCCAGGAGTGGCCCCTGAGCACTGCTGGGGTGACCAAAAAACAAAAACAAAAACAAAAAAACCAGCACCAACTTGATCTAAGAATAAGTTGCCCAACTTTATCACTTAACAGTAAGAAAAAATCAGAAGGCACTTCGTCCTTTGATCTGTGCAAAATCCAAGATCACTAATTATACAAGATTGACTTTGATAATTGTGACTGAGCAGAACTTTTCCTACGACCAAAACCAAAGACCCTAGCATAGGCTTTTGGCCTAGGATTTGTACAAAACCCAAGATAGTCTAATTCCAGAGGTCTGACTTTGACAAGTATGACTGAGCAGAACTTCTGGAATCACAATGAAAGACTCTATCCTAGGCTTCATTCTAGGAACTGTGAAAAAAAAAAAAAAAAAAGATCACTAAGTACAGAAGACTGACTACAACAACCATAACAAAGCAGAACTTCTGGAACCAAAAAGAAAGACTCTAGAGTTCATACTATGAGCTGTGCAAATACCAAGATATCTAATGACAGAGGACTGATTTTTGTCAACCACAACTAAGCAGAATATTTCCTGGCATCATAAAAAGACCTTGGGATTTGACAATGAGCATGTCTGGAGTCTATAGTTGCTCTCATGACAGTATGATTTAAGGGTAGAGAAACCCTGTATCTCTTAGGCCAAGAGAATTCCCTTTCTAATTCCATTTTTACATCATATAGTCACCCATATGTGGTACTCCTCGCCACATGGCGTCTGGTGCCCTCCAGTGATGTCATCAGCAACGCGCCACCAAGCACCAGGCTCAAGGGAGCATCAGTGTCCCTCTCAACACCGCCCTCACGCCCATCCTCCCAGCACACAACATGTCATGGGTGGAGGCGGTTGACGTCATCCCTGAGAAACCGTGACACTGAGTGTATATTCTGGCAGGTATCTTGGCAACCAAACCGTGCTCACTGCTGGTGGCTGGATCAGACTCCTCTGCGGGCCATATGTGGGCCATAGTTTGAAGACCCCTGTCTAAATGGTAGATATCTTGAACACCATAGGCACCAGGGTATATAGCAAAGAGAAGGAAACAATTGAATGGAGAGGAGAAAAACAAAAGCCTTTATTCTCTTCATACTTCAAAGTAAACCTGCAGCAATGACAGATACACTATTTAGATTGAACATGTGTTCAATCAACTATGCATTATAAAGGTCTATAATAATGTTCTAATCCTTTTATTCATGGAAACAGGTGCAGAATGCTTTTGAAAGCCAAGGACTCTTGACTGTGGAGAGAGCATAAAAACCGGCTAACCTTTGCAAAAGCTGGCTCCCTGTGTGTGACACCAGGCGGGGAAAATCCGCGAAAGTACACCGGCCCAGTGGGGCTCAGCTGTGAAAGACTGTGAGTGTGACCTGTCTATGTCTGTCTACTGTCCTCTTGCATGAAACTCTTGCGAGTGGGGCAAAAAGAGCCTCCAGAAACCTCGCTCGCCCAGACGCCATTTTCAGGGAGGGACTTCAGAGCATAAAAACCGGCTAACCTTTGCAAAAGCTGGCTCCCTGTGTGTGACACCAGGCGGGGAAAATCCGCAAAAGTACACCGGCCCAGTGGGGCTCAGCTGTGAAAGACTGTGAGTGTGACCTGTCTATGTCTGTCTACTGTCCTCTTGCGTGAAACTCTTGCGAGTGGGGCAAAAAGAGCCTCCAGAAACCTCGCTCGCCCAGACGCCATTTTCAGGGAGGGACTTCAGAGCATAAAAACCGGCTAACCTTTGCAAAAGCTGGCTCCCTGTGTGTGACACCAGGCGGGGAAAATCCGCAAAAGTACACCGGCCCAGTGGGGCTCAGCTGTGAAAGACTGTGAGTGTGACCTGTCTATGTCTGTCTACTGTCCTCTTGCGTGAAACTCGTGCGAGTGGGGCAAAAAGAGCCTCCAGAAACCTCGCTCGCCCAGACGCCATTTTCAGGGAGGGACTTCAGAGCATAAAAACCGGCTAACCTTTGCAAAAGCTGGCTCCCTGTGTGTGACACCAGGCGGGGAAAATCCGCAAAAGTACACCGGCCCAGTGGGGCTCAGCTGTGAAAGACTGTGAGTGTGACCTGTCTATGTCTGTCTACTGTCCTCTTGCGTGAAACTCTTGCGAGTGGGGCAAAAAGAGGCTCAGAGGAGCACGGCCGCTCCGCTTCGCTACGCGGCCGTGCACTCTTTCTAAGGAAAGAACTCCATTGCAACAAGAAGGAAAAATCACACTAAGAACGGCGCTATATCACAGAAGCAAACATTTCTCTCTGGACTGTCTTCTCTGTTGCATGCTCGGGCCTAAGATTTGTCCCAGTGTGAGGCTTCATCCACGGAGGACTCCCCTCCCTTAGAGGCAAGTCAGCCCATCCAGAAAGGGAGGAGCCAGAGGAGTGTGCTGCCTACATCATATAGACAATGAATACCACTACAACACGTAGAAAAACCCACAATACAAGTGTGACAATGGGGAAACAACGCAAACCAGCATCAGACATAGAGAATGAAGATGACAATTCTGAGGACCAGATAATGACTGAACAACTAATCAACCTCTCAGATAAGGACTTTAGACTAGCAATATGGAAGGTACTCAACAGACTCCAAGAAACCATGGATCGAGTTGAACAGAACACTAATAAGAACCAAGAAAATATGAAGGCAGAAATGACAAAACTCCAAACTGAAATAACATGTCAACTAACAGGACTGAAAAAGTCAGTAAACGAAGTGAATGACAAAATGGATAAGCTCTGGGACAGGGTATCAGAAGCTGAGAATAGACTTGGTGCTGTGGAAGATGAGATACATAACAATTCCATACAGCAGGAGAGATTGGACAAAAAACTTAAAGCAAATGAGCAGACAATGGAAAAATTAGTCAAAGAATGGGAACAGACGAAAATAGAAGTCTATGATAAGATCAACAGAAACAACTTAAGAATCATTGGAGTCCCAGAGACCCAGGAAGAAAATTTCCAGGAAGAATCAATGGTCAAGAACATCATTAAAGAGAAACTTCCAGAGCTAAAGAATATATGTGATCAAATCCTGCATGCCCGAAGAGTACCAACCAAAAGAGACCCCAGAAAAACCACCCCAAGACACATCCTAGTCACAATGACAAATCCCACAGATAGAGACAGAATTCTGAAAACAGCAAGATCAAAAGGGGAAATCATGTTCAAGCAAGCTTCCCTGAGATTTACAGCAGACCTGTCACCAGAAACGCTCAATGCCAGAAAGCAGTGGTGGGATATTGTGACAAGACTGAATGAAATGAATGCTTCACCCAGAATACTATACCCAGCAAAACTCACTTTCCGGTTTGATGGAAGAATACATGGTTTCACAGACAAAAAACAGCTCAGAAACTTCACAGACACAAAACCAGTCTTAAGAGAAAAACTGAAAGACCTAATCTAAGACAAGACTACCCAAAAGACACACCAAATTTTGAAATAAAGATGGCGTTAAATCCCAGGACAATTCTTTCTCTCAACGTCAATGGACTAAATGCACCAGTTAAGAGACACAGAGTGGCTAAATGGATCAAAAAACTCAATCCAACCTTCTGCTGCCTACAAGAAACGCACCTGAATAGTCAGAACAAACATAGACTCAAAATAAAAGGCTGGAGAAAAGTTATCCAAGCAAACAACACCCATAAAAAAGCTGGAGTGGCCATACTAATATCAGATAATGCAAACTTTATACTCAGGAAGGTTGTAAGGGACAAAGACGGACATTTTATATTAATCAAGGGGTACGTAGAGCAGGAAGAATTCACTCTCCTAAACATATATGCACCGAATGAGGGGCCAGCAAAATATTTAATACAACTGTTGACAAATCTGAAAAATAATATCAACAACAACACAATAATTGTGGGGGACCTTAACACGGCTTTGTCAACACTGGACAGGTCAACCAGACTGAAACCCAACAAGAATATACTAGACCTGAGGAGAGAAATGGAAGAAAGAGGCCTAGTGGATATATATAGGACACTCCATCCCCAGAAACCTGGATACACATTCTTCTCCAATGTACATGGGACATTCTCCAGGATAGACTACATGCTGGCACATAAAACATACCTCCATAAGATCAAGAGGATAGAAATTTTGCAGGCTACCTTCGCTGACCACAAGGCTCTGAAATTATTTGTGAACTCCAAAGGGACTCAGAAGAAACACTTTAACACCTGGAAGTTAAACAGCCTCATGCTCAATAACCAGTGGGTCCGAGATGAAATCAAGGAGGAAATAAAAAGGTTCCTGGAAACAAATGACAATCAAGACACAAACTCTCAGAACTTATGGGACACAGCAAAAGCAGTACTGAGAGGAAAATTTATAGCTTTGCAAGCACACATCAGGAAGGAAGAAGGAGCTTACCTGAGTAGCTTAATGACACAGCTAATAGAACTAGAAAATGCTCAACAAAAGGACCCAAGAATAGGAAGACAGAAGGAAATAACAAAGCTGAGAGCAGAAATCAACGAAGTGGAAACTCAAAAAACAATCCGAAAGATCAACGAAAGCAGAAGTTGGTTCTTTGAAAAAATAAACAAGATTGATAGACCACTGGCAAACCTAACAAAGAAAGAGAGAGAGAGAAACTTGATAACTCGTATCAGGAATGAAAAAGGAGAGATCACTACTGATATGACAGAGATTCAAAGGGTAATCAGAAACTACTTTGAAAAACTCTACGCCACTAAAAATGAGAACCTGGAAGAAATGGATAAATTCTTGGACTCTTATAATCTTCCACGGTTGAAGGAAGAGGATGTAGCATATCTAAACACCCCCATCACCATTGATGAAATTAAAACAGTAATCAAATGTCTGCCGAAAAACAAAAGCCCAGGTCCAGATGGATTCACTAATGAATTCTATCAAACTTTCCAAGAGGAACTACTGCCAATCTTGGCAAGACTCTTTCATGAAATTGAACAAACAGAAACACTTCCAAATAGCTTTTATGAAGCCAACATCACCTTGATACCTAAACCAGACAGAGACGCTACCAAAAAAGAAAATTACAGACCAATATCACTGATGAATGCAGATGCAAAGATCCTCAACAAAATCCTGGCAAATAGGATTCAATGCCTCGTTAAGAAGATCATCCACTACGATCAAGTAGGTTTCATCCCAGGAATGCAAGGCTGGTTTAACATCCGTAAATCTATCAACATAATACACAACATCAATAACAAGAAAAATAAAAACCACATGATCATATCAATAGATGCAGAGAAAGCATTTGATAAGGTCCAACACCCATTCTTGATCAAAACTCTCAGCAAGATGGGAATGGAGGGAACCTTTCTCAATATAGTGAAGGCCATCTACCACAAGCCAGTGGCAAATATTATCCTCAATGGAGAAAAACTGAAAGCCTTCCCTCTAAATTCTGGCACAAGACAAGGCTGTCCTCTCTCACCACTCCTATTCAACATAGCACTGGAAGTACTTGCTATAGCGATTAGGCAAGAAAAGGATATCAAGGGAATCCAGATAGGAAAGGAAGAAGTCAAGCTCTCACTGTTTGCAGATGACATGATACTCTACTTAGAAAACCCTAAAGACTCTATCAAAAAGCTTCTAGAAACAATAGACTCATATAGCAAGGTGGCAGGCTACAAAATTAACACACAAAAATCAATGGCCTTTCTATATACCAATAGTAATAAGGATGAAATGGACATTAAGAAAACAACCCCATTCACAATAGTACCACACAAACTCAAATATCTTGGAATCAACTTGACTAAATATGTGAAGGACCTATACAAAGAAAACTATAAAACTCTGCTCCAAGAAATAAGAGAGGACACACGGAAATGGAAACACATACCCTGCTCATGGATTGGCAGGATTAACATCATCAAAATGTCAATACTCCCCAAGGCATTATACAGATTTAATGCCATCCCTCTAAAGATACCCATGACATTCTTCAAAGAAGTGGATCAGACACTTTTGAAATACATTTGGAACAATAAACACCCTCGAATAGCTAAAGCAATCATTGGGAAAAAGAATATGGGAGGAATTACTTTTCCCAACTTTAAACTGTACTACAAAGCAACAATTATCAAAACAGCATGGTATTGGAATAAGGATAGGTCCTCAGATCAGTGGAATAGGCTTGAATACTCAGAAAATGTTCCCCAGAGATACAACCATCTAATTTTTGATAAAGGAGCAGGAAATCCTAAATGGAGCAGGGAAAGCCTCTTCAACAAGTGGTGTTGGCACAATTGGATAGCCACTTGCAAAAAATTAAACTTAGACCCCCAGCTAACATCATGTACAAAGGTAAAATCCAAATGGATTAAAGACCTCGATATCAGCCCCAAAACCATAAGATATATAGAACAGCACATAGGCAAAACACTCCAGGACATTACAGGCATCTTCAAGGAGGAAACTCAACTCTCCAAGCAAGTGAAAGCAGAGATTAACAGATGGGAATATATTAAGCTGAGAAGCTTCTGCACCTCAAAGGAAATAGTGCCCAGGATACAAGAGCCACCCACTGAGTGGGAGAAACTATTCACCCAATACCCATCAGATAAGGGGCTAATCTCCAAAATATACAAGGCACTGACAGAACTTTACAAGAAAAAAACATCTAACCCCATCAAAAAATGGGGAGAAGAAATGAACAGACACTTTGACAAAGAAGAAATACGCATGGCCAAAAGACACATGAAAAAATGCTCCACATCACTAATCATCAGGGAGATGCAAATCAAAACAACGATGAGATACCACCTCACACCCCAGAGAATGGCACACATCACAAAGAATGAGAATAAACAGTGTTGGCGGGGATGTGGAGAGAAAGGAACTCTTATCCACTGCTGGTGGGAATGCTGTCTAGTTCAACCTTTATGGAAAGCGATATGGAGATTCCTCCAAAAACTGGAAATCGAGCTCCCATACGATCCAGCTATACCACTCCTAGGAATATACCCTAGGAACACAAAAATACAATACAAAAACCCCTTCCTTACACCTATATTCATTGCAGCTCTATTTACCATAGCAAGACTCTGGAAACAACCAAGATGCCCTTCAACAGACGAATGGCTAAAGAAACTGTGGTACATATACACAATGGAATATTATGCAGCTGTCAGGAGAGATGAAGTCATGAAATTTTCCTATACATGGATGTACATGGAATCTATTATGCTGAGTGAAATAAGTCAGAGAGAGAGAGAAAAACGCAGAATGGTCTCACTCATCTATGGGTTTTAAGAAAAATGAAAGACACCCTTGTAATAATAATTTTCAGACACAAAAGAGAAAAGAGCTGGAAGTTCCAGCTCACCTCAGGAAGCTCACCACAAAGAGTGATGAGTTTAGTTAGAGAAATAACTACATTTTGAACTGTCCTAATATTGAGAATGTATGAGGGAAATGTAGAGCCTGTTTAGGGTATAGGCGGGGGTTGGGGGGGGAGGAGGGAGATTTGGGACTTGGGTGATGGGAATGTTGCACTGGTGATGGGTGGTGTTCCTTTTATGACTGAAACCCAAACACAATCATGTATGTAATCAAGGTGTTTAAATAAAAAAAAACTAAAAAAAAAAAAAGAAAGCCAAGGACTCTCATTACAGTACTCACTATTAGAATGTTTTAATGCCATTACTTTATTATGTCTATAATAACTCTTTAACTTCTTTGTCCACAGTGGTTTTTGGAGATACAGAACAGTCACCCTAGTTTCTCATTTTATTGCTCTATCAGATAATAATCCAAAATAGAGTGCTCAATATGGCAATGTCTTGACAAAATACACTAATTTATTCATTTTCCAATTATTATGCCTACTATTATGATATAATGCTTATGCCTATAGAAACTGCTGAAATAGGCAATTACGCACCATACACCTTTGTTACAGGCCTCATATCATACCATATCATATATAATATGATTACATATTATATATATTACATATATAATATGATTACAGGCCTATTATATCATAATGCCCACATTGTCAGTTTGTATTCAGGAAAGAAACCTGGATGCTTGAGACATGGTAGATGAGTCTTCATGAGGGAAGACTCCACTTATAGTGATTACTACCATATTGATTAGTACTCTAGGTATGAAAATTATGATTTTTCTAAAATGCTCCAAGCACAATCTAACCTCAGAAGCTTTACTTAGAGAAGTTGACCCTCACCATTGATGAAGTGCCTAGAAATTGGAATTCCTTTCTATCCATGTGCCTGCCCCATATTTTTAAGTATTTTGGCCAGTTCCATAAGGGTCAGCCCTTCAACTGCAAACTACAAATATATCTTCAGTGTCTATCTATATAGGTGTGTGTCTATGTATGTGTGTGTGGTGGACTCTCCTATGTTTGTCTAAACGGTATTGTACATAAACGCTGCCTATGTTGTATATAGTCCCTGTTATATGTAATCCCTCTCTTTCCCCTACCTACCACCTTACAAATCCTCTTCTATCCCTGCTCCCCCTCAAATCTGATCCATTATCTCTCCCTATTTTAACCCTCTTTACCCTCAGTTCTTAACTCCTCAGGAACCGGAACCTTTTCCCTGCCCTAGCAAGCTGCTAGCCAGGTCCCAAAGCAAAAGAACACCTTCCCAGTCTGTCATGTCTCACCCAGTGAATCTGCAGCCACAGCTCCGGCTGATTCATTCTATGCAACCCTTTTCCCCACCTTCCCATACTGTGAACTGTTGCTTTTTACCAGATTCAGCTCTGGAGAGACACTCAGCTCGAGGACACTACCTGATCCCTGACTTCTGCAAACCATTTCTCAGACTCCACAAAACTACAGAGTGGGATGAAACTGTGCTCTGGATTTTTATCTCCCTCAGACTGTCTCAAAAGACTTAAAGAGGATATCTATATTTCCTTTGTACATATTTCTGTAGACACATTTCCTTAATAGTTATAGTTTGTAGTGTTTATTTCCATATGTATAGGTAGCTTCCCTCATCACTTTTTTGGATCTGGGTAGTATGAAATTCCAGTAAAAAAAAAAAATCTTCCCTGGGATCTGAGGTCAATTTAAAACCAGATTACAGAGAGTGTTTGTCTTGTTATTTTTACCCCCATATGCACCTGGAATATCATATGACATTGTTCCTTTTTGCATAGACACAATAAAATGGAGAAATCTTACATATAGAAAAAAGTTATTTATTGTTTGTTTGTTTGTTTGTTTTGATTTTGGGGCCACACCCAGCGGTGCTCAGGGGTTACTCCTGGATATCTGCGCAGAAATAGCTCCTGGCAGGCACGGGGGACCATATGAGACTCCAGGATTCGAACCAACCACCTTACATCCTGGATTGGCTGCTTGCAAGGCAAATGCCACTGTGCTAGCTCTCCGGTCCCAGAAAAAAGTTCTTATCTAATAGGGATAAAAATCCATACATTTTACAATGTAGGTACTCCTTTCAAACTGAACATTTGTCATGGGACTAGACTTGGGTCTCAACTGATCAGACATTTACCATCCAACCCTGAACTTCAAATCCCATTTTTAAAACTGGTATGGTTTTCTGCACCAGCACCAGGATTAAAACCTTCCCCTGGGGGGATACTCTACTGTCGCCCTGGCACCAACTTTCTCCAGGGTAGCTTCATATGACACACCCTGACAACAAGGAAATATCAACAACTTGCTCTAAGGGAAGGCTTCCCTGTCTCACCACCTAACAGTGAGGTGAAATAAGAAGACTATGTGATACCCCAGCTTTGACATAGGATCTGTGCAAAAACGAAGGTCTCTAATTACAGAAGCCTAATTATGACAACCATGATTGAGTAGAACTTTTCCTGGGACCATAAAAAAAGACCTTGGGATTGGACAATTAGTATGCATGGAGCCTGTACTCAGTCGTATGCTTTATGGGTGGAGACACCTTGAAGGGTACTTCCTAACTAATTTCCCCAATGTTTACTGCACCTATGCAAAAAATAAATAAATAACCCTGCCACTTGTCCACCCCTTTTTAATTTTATTTATGTCTTCTAGATAGGGTCTCCCGCCTTTTTCAATGAACCTTGGGGCATGAATCACTCTGATTTACTTCATATTTCTTTGTCTTTCAAAAAAAAGGAGAAAAAAAAAAGTGGAGGAGGCCCAGGGGCCAAGTGGTCTCAGGTACATTGGGTGAAAAAAATAGGCAGAACTCAATCCCTATTGAAGCCAGAGCAGTGGTGCAGCAGGGCATTTGCCTTGCAATACGGTTGACCTAAGGCAGACCATGGTTTGATCCCCCAGTGTCCCATATAGTCCCTGAAGCAAGGAGCAATTTCTGAGTGCAGAGCTAGGAGTAACCCCTGATCGTCACCGGGTGTGGCTCCCCCAATGACAACCAACAAACCAACCAAACAAACAAAAAGAACTAAATACCCAAGCCAAAGTCAACGACAATAGAATCAAGATACCCAAATTATAACAACCTAAATAAAAAATAGACCTGTTACATTGGTAGACTAGAAGGCTAAGGTTAGAGGTATGGGATGCATTCTGGGAGGTAGATCAATACTGAGGGTGGGTATGGCCCTGAGTCACTGTCACTATCTGCCTGAAATACAACTATGAAGAACTCATAAAAAAATAAAAATAAATAAAAATTAATGAGTTTTGGACATCAAAGAAACAATAGGTGACTTTATTGTGCTTCTATAAAGTCAAGCAAGATAAGGACATGAAGGTTCTATTGATAAAAAAAAATGATGTTTAGTGATGGTGAAATCAGAACTGAAATCTAGATGGACTATGTTTCTCTCTACACTTTATTATCATAATTTCATATTTTATATCTATATTCAATATTAGTTTGTGCCTTAAGAGCAGCCAAGGAATCAACAACCCTAATATAGTAGGATAAATTGAAATGATCTAGCCTGATGAGTAAAAGGAAAAAATAATGCAGAAAAATGAATATTGCTAAAGAAATACCATCAGCTATTTCACAATGCTGATCATGAATGCTTCAGAAGATTAAGAGTTATAGAGGGATAATAGATATTTTAATAAATTATAATCAGTAGCTTCCCAAATTTAATGAAACATACATTATCAATGGAACAGTTCTCTTCCCCCAAATTCATATAACTTTCTCATAAGGAAGTAATTTTAAGTCAGGTAGAAGAGAATTTTTATTTTTTTATAATTTCTTTATTTAAGCACCATGGTTACAAACATTTTTGTAGTAAGATTTTAGTCATCAAATTTACACCCCATTTCGCCAGTGCAACTTTTCTGCCACCATTTCCCTCCTCCCTCACTCCCTGCCTGTCTTAAATAGGTATTCTATTTCTCTCTGAACAATCATTGTCATGGTAGCTGTTAATGTAGTTATTTATCTTTGCGGTAAACTTTGTGGTAAGCTTTATTCTTTGTGGTAAGCTTCATATAATGAGCTGGTTCTTCTGACCCTCATGTCTATTGTCTCTTTTTGCACCCTCAGCCTTGCATCTCCAGCCCTCACCCCTGCTGAGTAAAGAGAATGTGATGTTAGTCTTCCCCCTCCTGCCCCCACCTCACTCGGTAAAATAATGTGCTCTGATAAAACTTAACCATGACAAGGGAAAGGCACAGGTTGTTTGTCTAGTCTTGACATTTTTACAAAAACAGGATCTTAGTCAACTGCAACAATGCTTAGAAAAATAGGTGACTACCTAAAATACTACTGTGAATGATTTGTAATCCACTTTGTTCAAAAAATATTTTATCTATAAAAAAAAACACAAACAGGACATACCTAAGATATAGAAAGCTGCTTCTCTTAAAATCTAACAGGCTCAGCCCACATTGTCCTTTTATGGAATTACCCCTCTTGGTCAGCTTTGGCCACCTGTACGCTATATAAACCCTGCTTTACTCAATAAAGGTAGGACTGCCCTGACAGAAACCCTGCTGTATCTGTATGCATGCTCTTACACTGCAGCAAAGGTCTTTCTATCCTTACAACCTCATTTTGGAGCAGTGCTGCCAGAGAGGCTTTTGAGCCACCTGAGTTCCCGATCCCCCCTTGCTGTCCCTGTTGATGTTGGAACTCTCCAAGAGGGTAGTCAACAATCTCTGGATTTTATTACTATATTGTCTTTTTTAATCAAAAAAATCTCACAGATTAGGGATAGAATCTTATTTTTTAATCCCACAGATGAGAGAGACTAGTCTATGTCTAACTCTCTCCCTCTGACTTATTTCACTAAGCATAATAGTTTCCATGTCCATCCATGTATAGGAAAATTTTACGACTTCAGTTTCATAACAGCTGCATAGTATTCCATTGTGTAGATGTACCGCATTTTTTTAGCCACTCATCTATTATCAGGCACTGCCACATCCTCAGTTTAGAGGAAGCTGAAAACTAGTAGACCTGCTATGGAGAAGATTCAAGGCAACCCTCTGTAGACCAAAACAGAGGCAATGGTCCCAGCATGGTTAACTGAGACCAGATCTCAAAGAGAGATCATTTCCCTGACAAGAAGTGATATATCTCAATCTTAGCTTAGTGATAGTCGAACGTTAATTTGGCCTAAATATGAATCTCCCTTCTGCTGTGCTAAGTGTGTATATATTTTAGCATTTACCTCTTTACCTGGAAAACAATATCAAGAGAAGAGAAAAAATTTGAAGCTGCAATAGCTAACAGCTACTTGGTTCAATTATATTTAGTTTTTAATAGAATGTCCTGTGCCTTACTGCTCTGCCACCCTGTACTCTCAGATGAAAGGAATGTTTGTTCTGGGACATATCTGATGCATAAACAACTTCCAATGACTTGCTAATTTAAAAATTTTTTTAATTTTTTGGGTTTGAGCTACACCCAGCAGCACTAAGTGGTCACTCCTGGCTCTGTGCTCAAAAATTGCTCTTGGCAGGCTCAGGGGATCATATGGGATGCCAGAGATCAAATCCGGGTCAGTTCTGGGCTTTCTGCATGCAAGGCAAATGCCCTACCACTGTACTATCACTCTGGCCCCTGACTTGCTAATCTTTTACCTTAAAAATAATATCCAAGGTTTGGCCTGGAAATAACAATGGATTGTTAAGAAAGTTTTTCTCAGGTAAAGATTTGCCCCCTTTTAATTAAGCTTGTCTTTTTAGTGTGATTTTAGAAAAGACTTAGGAAATTTGGTTATTTGTTGAAATCCTAAAAGTAAAAGACCTGTGAACTGTCTGCTCTAAAGAAGCTTGTAGATTAAGCAAAAATGTACTGACAGTTATCTAAGCTTTTTGTTAACAAGAAAGTTAAATGTTTAAATCTGCAGAAAAACAGATGTGAGTTTTCACATACCACAGAAATTATGACTTGCAAAAATCTTCCTTAAGTATCCTGCTGTAATATTCAATAAATCAGATTCAGATTCAGCCCCCTTCTTCTGAATGTGGCTCTGTTTCTTATTTGCCAACTCCTGTGCACATACTTTCATGTGGGACTAGGAGGATTCCCTGTTCTTACCAAGCAGGCCATGAAAAGGCACATGGGTTGTTTCCAGATTCTGGCTATTGTAAATAGAGCTGCAATGGACATAGGATTGCAGAGGGCATTTTTGTGTTGTGTTTTTGTGTTCCTAGGGCATATCCCAAGGAGGTATTGCTGGATTATATGGGAGCTCAATTTCCAGTTCTCTGAGGAATATTCATATTTTTTAGAAAGGCTGGATTAGACAGCATTCCAACTATTAGTGAACGAGAATTCCTTTCTCTCCCCATCCTCACCATAACTGATTGTTCTTATTCTTTGTGATGTGTGCCAGTCTCTAAGGTGTGAGATTATACCATATTGTTGTTTTGATTTACATCTCCCTGATGCTAGTGATGTGGAGCATTTTTTATGTGTCTTTTGGCCATTTGTATTTCTTCTTTGAAGAAATGTCAGCTCGTTTCTTCTCCCCATTTTTGGGGGGTCACACCCGAAAGCACTCAGGGTTCACTCATCGCTCTATGCTCAGAAATCGCTCATGGCAGGCTCAGGGGACCATATGAGATGCTGAGATTCAAACCACCATCTTTCTGCATGCAAGGCAAATGCCCTATCTCCATGCTATCTCTCTAGCCACAAAATGTGTTCATTTTTGTCTAAATAGTGTGCCATCCTTTTTTTTCTTTTGGTCATAACCAGCAGTGCTCAGGCATTACACCTGGCTTTGCACTCAGAAATTGATCCTGGCAGGCTCAGGGGACCATATGGGATGCCAGGATTCAAACCACTGTCTGTCAGTCCTGGATCTGCTGCATGCAAGGCAAATGCCCTACTGCTGTGCTATCTTTCCGGCCTTCTTCTCCCCATTTTTGATGGAGTTAAATGGAATTAAATAGTTTGATGGTGTTAGATGGAGTTAGATATACCTTGCATATCATAGATATGCCCCTTATCTGATTGGTAATGGTTGAATAGATTCTCCCATTCCGAAGGTGGCCTTAGTATCCTCATCACCATTTCCTTTGAGGTGCAGAAGCTTCTCAGCTTATATATAGTCCTATCTGTTTATCACAGCTTCCACTTGTTTGAACAGTGGTTTTTCCTCCTTGAAGATGCTTTTAGATTAATTATAATGGAGTTTTTTTTACCTATGCATTATCCTATATATCTTATAGTTTTATTCTTGATATGAAGGTCTTTAATCCATTTTTATTTCACCTTTGTGCATGGTGTTATATGAAGGTCTGAGTTTGCTTTTTTGCATCTGGCTAACCAGTTGTCCCAACACCACTGGTTGAAGTGGCTTTCCTTGCTCAATTTTGTGTTTCTTGCCCCTTTATCAAAGATTAATTGATTGTATGTCTGGCGAACATTCTCTGAACACTTAAGTCTAAATTCTATTGATCTTAGGGTCTGTCTTTTTTCCAATACCACAATGCTTTAATGACTATTGCTTTGTAATACAGTTTTAAGTTGGAGAAAGTGATGCCTCCCATCTTCTTTTTCCTAAGGTTTATTTAGCTAATCTTGGGCATTTATTGTTCCAAATAAATTTTAGAAGTATTTTGAAAAACACTTTTTTGAATAATGTCATGGCTATCCTTAGAGGATATATATATATATAGTGCTTTAGGGAGTATGGCCATTTTAATTATTTTAACCCTTCCAATCCATGAACAGGGTATATGCCTTCATTTCAAGTCCTACTTTATTTCTTGAAGCAGTGTTTAGTAGTTTTCTTTGTATAAGTCCTTCACCTGTTTAGTTGACTCCAAAATAATTGAGTTTCTGTGGTGCTATTGTGAATGGAATTTTTTAAATGTCTATCTCCTCTCTATTATTATTTGTATATAAAAAGGTCATTGATATTTTGCGTGTTAATTTTGTAGCCTGCCACTTTGTTATATAAATCTATTGTTTCTAGAAATATTTGATAGAGTCTTTAGAGTTTTTTAAATATAGTCTCATGTCATCTGCAAACAGTAAGAGCTTGACTTGTTCCTTTCCTACCTGGGTGCCCTCAATATGTTTTTCTTGACTAATTGCTATGACAGGTACTTTCAGTGCCATGTTAAATAGGAATGGCGAGAGGATCTAGTCTGGTCTTGTGCCAGATTTTAGGGGGAATGCCTTCAGTTTATTTCCATTAAGTATAATATTTGCCATGGACTTGTAGTAAATAGCCTTGAATATAGTGAGAAAAATTCCTTCCATCCCCATCTTGTTGAGAATTTTTATCATGAATGGGTGGTGGACATTATCAAAGCTTTCTCTACATTTGATATAATCATATGGTTTTTCTTTTTGTTTATATGGTGTATTATGTTGATTGACTTATTATATTAAACCATTTTTACATCTTGAAATTAAAATTATTTGGTCATATTTTTGACCTTCTTGAAGAGGTGTTGGATCCTATTTGCTAGGATTTTATTGAGAATCTGTGCAACTGTGTTCATCGGAGATATCGGCCTGTTGATGTCCTTTGTGTGGCATCTCTTTCTGCTTTTGGTATCAGGGTGATGCTAGATTAATAGAAATATTTGGGAGAGTTTCTGCTTCTTTAATTTCCTCTAAGAGCCTGAAAAGGATTGGTGGTAGATCCTCTTGAAAGGTTTGAAAGTATTCATTTGTGAATCTCTCTGGGCCTGGGATTTTGTTTTCAGGCCATGGTTTTTCAGGTACCTGGTGCTGCTGGTAGATTGTTGCAGGGTCTACTCAATGGCATTTCAGAAAAGAATCTTTAAATAAGCATGAAGAGACACTATATTCCTCTGCCCCAGCACACAAGTGAACTCAAAGTTAGAGGATACTAATTTCCAAGGCAATGAGAGATCCTACCATAAATTACACTTCTTTTTTGCCTTCTGGATGCTTTCTGGCAGTCTTTGAAACTACCTTGACATAAGGCATGAATATATTTCATGTTCTCTATGTCTCTTTATATAGTCTTCCCTCGGGCCATGCCTGCTTTCCATAAGGTAAATTGGGGTTTAAGATGGCTTGAATGATCTTACTTAAAAAAGATTACTCTTGTAAAACTCTGTAAAGATTCCCAGTTCCAAATAAGGTTATATTAGGGCTTAATAGGTCATATTAGGAGGTACTAAGAGCTAGGACATTATTCCTTAGGAGTTAAAGTTCACCCATAATGGCCAAAAAATATGAAAAACAACATAGTAAAACTTATGTGATTTAGTAAAATCAGCACTCACCTATAGGAGCCAGAGATAGTACAGTAGATAAGGTGCTTGCCATGCATGCAGATGACCAGGGATGTATTTTCAGCATTTCACATAATTCCTCCAACCACATCTTGGTGTGATTCCTGGGAAAGAGCTAGGAGTAACCCTTGAGCACCACTGAGTGTGGCCCCAAATTTTTTTAAAAAAGAAACAAAGATAAATAACATCTCAAATCAATAAATTAACATTGATCCTAAGAAACTTGAAAAAAGAGGAACAAGCAAAACTCAAAGCAGGATACGAAGAATTATAACAGAAGAAAGTGAAGTAAAAATAGATTATTATAACCTAAACCAAAAGTTAGTTCTTTAAAAATATTAAAAATGTTGAAGATTTTGATCATACTCAGACACAAACAGCAGAAAATATAAATAAGTACACAAAAAATAAAATTGGGGACATTATTATTAATCTTAGGGTAATGGAATGAGTTAGAATATGACAATTATGGGCCCGAAGAGATAGCATGGAGGTAAGGTGTTTGCCTTGCCTGCAGAAGGATGGTGGTTCGATTCCTGGCATCCCATATGGTACCCTGAGCCTGCCAGGAGCGATTTCTGAGCATAGAGCCAGGAGTAACTCCTGAGAGCTGCTGGGTGTGACCCCCAAAACAAACAAACAAATAAACAAGAAAGAATATGACAATTATATGACAAAATTACATAATTAGGTAGGCAAATTTATAAATATAAACAGCACCAAAAGTGATTCTAGAATAGATTGGAACTTTGAATATGACTATAATGAGACTGAATCTATAATTTAAAACATTCCAATATAAAGGGAATAGATGGATTCACCAATGAATTCTACCAAACATTACAAAAAAAATAGCACTAATTCTACTCAATATTTCCTTAAGATGAAAAGGAGGAATTAATTCTTAATACATTCCCTAATAACATTAGAGGCTAACATTAACTGCTTCTTAAATCAAATGTATTAAAATAAAACTATATTTGAAAAGATTATAAAACATGAATAAATAAGATATATCACAAAAACAAAGATGCCTTCATATGAAACCCAATCTATGAAATGTAACAGATTAATACAATAAAGGAAAACAGGATTATTTTAATAAATGTAGAAGAAGAAGAAGAGAGGATGCAAGGAAATAGTGTGGCTATTCTTGTTTCTGTGCTTGTTAGTGACTCCATATGTGATGCTGCTTGAACCAGTGTCATGGCAACCAGTCACAAGATGGTTAGTGCTACTAGTCACATGAAAAGTAAGTACTACCTTTCCAGCCTCTCCAACCTGTTTTTATAATATAACATTAAGTAAAATAGGAATAAGGAAGGAAAGAACTTAATATACAGAGTAAAACACATTAATGAAATTTCCACATGTAACATTATAAACATAATAGACTGAAAGTTTTCTCCATGAGTTGGGATCAAGACAAGAATGCTTGCTTTTTATTTTAGTATTGGTATGCACTACCAATGTCTTGGAAGTTTTAGAGGATATCTAGTTGTGGCTATAGTCACTGAATACAACTTTATATGGCCCATGTTTTCTTCATAAAGAGCAATGAACATAAGCAGACATTTTGTTTGTTTGGTTTTAATTTTATTTAAACCACTATAAATTACAAAGTCCTTTATAGTTGGATTTCCAGCATATAGTGACAATGTAGTAGAGCTATTCCCACCCCCAGTGTTGACCTCTCTTCACCAAAATTCCTAGTGTGCATCCTACACCACCACTCTTAGCTCACTGGCCTTCCAGTTTAACAGTCCCATTTTAAGTTTAGAATATTATAGTTTGGGTCTCTTGAATTGTTGTTGACTTTGATTTGGATATTTAGCTCAGTTTGTTTTTCTCCACCAATGCACTTGAGACCACTTGACCCCTAGCCCCTATCTTCTTTTCCACCTCATTTTTGTAAAAATGCATAAATATGAGGTAAAACAGTATTTCATGTTTCAAGGTTCTATGAAAAAGGCAAGAATACCTATTTAGAAGATAAAAATTAGATTAAAAGATTTTTTTAGAAGAAAGAGGTGGTGATGGCAGTTTTGTTTGTTTTGCATAGGCACAGTAAAGATTGGGAAAATCAGAAAGAAATACCCTTAGCCTAAAAACAGGGTTTCCCTACCCATGAATTATCCAGTCATAAGACCAACTACAGGCTACTGGCATACTAATTGTCCAACCCCAACGTCTTTTTTTATGTCCCAGAAAAAGTTCTCCTTAATCATGGTTGTTGCAATTTGGCTTCTGTAATTAGAGATCTTGATTTTTTGCATACATAGTATATTGAAGCTGGGGTGTTATGGAGCATCTTCTGATTTCATCTCACCGTTAGGTAGTGAGGCAGAGAAACCTGCCCTGAAAGCAAGATGTTGGTGTTTTCTGTTTGCCAAGGTATTGTATAATTCCACCCTGGAGCAAGTTGGTGCCAGGGCCTCTCCATGTGGAAGTTTGATTCCTAGTGCTGGTGCAGAAAACCATGCCTGTTCCAAGGATGTGATCTAAGGTTTGGGGTTGGATGGTCAATGTTCAATCAACTGAGGCCTAAGTCAAGTCACTGTGATAAATATTCAGGGTAAAAGGTGCTCAAAGCAGGACTTTATAAATAAAAGAATATTTACAAATGCACACAAGTACATGTAAACATGACCCATGTTCACTGGTGTTTGGGAAAATAAAAATAAAAATTATAATATTATTTAATTCCATGAAGGACATCATTGTACAGACTGGAATATATATAGCTTGTAAAAAATAGAAAATAAGATTTGAGAGGAAAGTGTAAGAGTAGAAAAGTTGACAAATTGTAGAAATATAAATTCTGTGGAAAGTAGTTGCTACTTTCTAAAGTTAAAGACCTAGCAACTATACTTCTATGTATATACTCAAGAGAAATGAAAATATAGGTCTACATAGAAACTTGCATACAAATGGTTATGACAACATTATTCATAAAAGCTTAAATGTAGTAGTACAAATACCTATCAATAGATTAATGCATGAGTAAATTGTGTAAAGTACAATGAAATATTATTTGACTAGTGAATATTACTTAGGAGCTGGAGTGGTGGCACAGAGGTAGGGCGTTTGCCTTGTATATGGCTGACCCAGGACATATGGGGGTTTGATTCGCAGCATCCCATATGGTTCTCCAAGCCAGGGAAGATTTCGAAGCACAGAGTCAGGAGGAATCTCTGAGATCACTGGGTGTACACCCCCAATAAAAAAAAGAAAAAAGAAAATATTATTTAACCAGAACAAATTACTGATGCATCTTTTAGTTTGGATGAATTTTGAAAACATGCTAACAAAGAAGACAGAAACAAAAAACGACTTATTATGTGATTTTTTAAAATATGAAATAGAGGAAAATACACAGAATATATTTGTGATTTCTAGGAGGTGAAGAATAAGAAGGCGTGATTAAAGGTCAGATATTCTTCTGGTTTGATTATGATTAATTCACTGAATACTAATTTCTACTATGTGATAAGTTTCCTAAACCAATATTTAGTACTATCTGCCAAACAGTTTTCCAGCCATTTTTACATTGAAAAGGTTTTACATTGAAAAGACAAAGTTTGTGAATAAGTAAATAAATTTAGAATATATCTGGGTGATGAAAATTGTAATAAAGAAAAATTAGTCTTGTCTGGTGAGTTAATATGGGTGTTAAGGTGTATGCTTGCTATGCATAAACCTGGAATTGATCCTCAGAACCCCATAAAGGTCCTCTGACCCAGTCAGAAGTGATTTCTGGGGCCAGAGAGATAGCACAGCGGTAAGGCCTTTCCCTTGCATACGGCCAACACAGGACAGACCCCGGTTCGAATCCTGACATACCATATAGTCTCTCAAGCCTGGCAGGAGCAACGTCTGAGTTACTCCTGAGCACCACAAGGCATGACACAAACTCCCCACCCCCCCCCCAAAAAAAAGTGATAACTGAGCACAAAAGTAGGAGTAAGTCCTTTGAACACACCTGAGTGTGCTTTCCCAGGATCCCTTAAAATAAAAATCCCCAATAAGTGCACACCCTAATTTTGCAATTTGGTGCTCATTTTGACAATATCTTGATAAAATATTTCAATTTACCCATTTCTGTGTGATTATGTCTTCTACTATGACCTAAAACTATGACCATTGAGACCACTGAAATGAACAACTGCAGACCACAGATGTATGTTATAGGACCCACTCACTGAGTATGTATTTGCAAATTACTATTATCCTTTTTCTTTGTTGTTTTGCTTTTTGTTGTTGTTGTTTTTTTTTTCTTTTTTCTTTCTCTCCTTTCTTCTTTTTCAACCCAAGCTATGGTACTATTATATCATAATGCCTACACTGTCCAGCATTTTTCCAGGAAAGGAACCTTGATGCACAAGACACGGTAATGACACTATGTAAGATGGACTCTTACAGTACTCACTACAAAATTGCTTAGTACTCTAGTCGTGAAAATTATGTTTATTTTAAACATGTGCTCCATGCACAACCTAGCCCTGAAAGTTTCATTTAGCAAAGTTCACCCCTGCCACCCAAGAAGCACCAAGAAATTGGAAAACCTTTCTCTTCTGAGATACCTACCCAACTCATTTATTTATTTTTTATATCTTTATTTAATTTTTCTTTTCTTTCTCTTTTTTCTTTTTTCTCTGTTTTCTCTCCTAAGTCAGTTTCCAAATTTCTTTCTATCTTTTTTTTTGTTTTTGTTGTTTTTTGTTTTTTTTTTTTTTTGTTTATTGGGCCACACCCGGTGACACTCAGGGATGACTCCTGGCTATGAGCTCAGAAATCGTCCCTGGCTTGGGGGACCATATGGGACACCAGGGGATAGAACTGCTGTGCATCCTAGGTTACTGGGTGAAAGGCAAATGCCTTACCACTTGCGCCACCATTCCAGCCCCATTAATCCAATTATTTCTTAAGCACTGTGGCACATTCCATAAGGGTCAGGCCTTCAACTACACAGATCTCTAAAGTTTGTCTATAAGTGGGTGTGAGTTTGTATGTGGTGGACTCCATTATGTTTGCCTAATCCATACTGTAAACAAGTCACACCTATATTGTATATAGCCCTCTCATATATTATCCCTCCTCCCCCTCTCAGTTTAGAACTTCATCTATCCTCTCACATCCTCAATCATGACATTATACTTCCCTATTTATCCCTCTGCATCCTCAGTTCTTCACTCATTAGGAATAGAGACCAACCCCTCTGTTCCAACATGCTGCCATCCTCTAGTCCCAGCAAAGGCTGCAACCACCACTCCTGCTGACTCATTCTATGCTACCCTTTTTTTCTAACACCCCTCCCCCCAACATGGACTGGAATATTCTACCGAACTCAGCTCCAGAAAGTCATTCAACTCGAGGGTACTACCCAAATCTGTACTGCTGTAAATCACTTCTCAATCTCAAAGGACCACGCTGTGGTATGAAAATATGCCCTGGATCTCATCCCCCACCCAAGACTGTCTCAAAATACTTAATGGAATATATATATATTTTCTATGTATGTTTGATTCCTAAACAGCTATACCTCTTAGTATTTCTATTCCTAAATGCTAAGGTAGCCTCCTTAATTTAATTTAATTCTTAATTATTTAATTCTCCTCTTTTAATTCGTATTAATTTATTTATTTATTTATTTTTATTATTCAGGTTATGCTTAACATGAAATCCTAAAAGAAAATTCTAGCCTGGAATAAAATAGCTCAGGCCAAAACCAGGGCACAGAGACTGTATAGCCTGCCATTTCTAATCCTTAATGCACCAACAATACTATATGGCATCAGTCCTTATTACACAGGCACACTAAAATGGGGAAAATTTTTTGTTTGAAACACAGCTCTTATCTACTAGGGATAAAAACTCGATACATTTTATAATACAGGCACCTCACACTCTGAGCACGTTGTCATGGGGGAATCGACTTAGACTGTATGAGATCGGAACATTGACAGTTCCAAATAGTTCCCTGCTGGTGCAGGGAAGTCCCTAATACCACTCTGGCACCCAACTTGCGCCAGCTAGGTTGCATACGTAATCCTGACGACGAGGAAACAGCAACAACAATCTAAGGGCAGGCTCCCCAACCTCATCCGACACTCCATCATTTGACCAAAACCAAGATCACTAATTACAGAAGACTGCAACAACTGTGACTGAGGAGAAGTTCTGTAACCATAAAGAAAGACTCTATCCTAGACTAAGCAGAACATTTTCTGGCACAATTAAAAACAAAACAAAACAAAACAAAACAAAAAATCCTCGTGCTCAACAATGAGCATGACCATAGCCTATATTTGATCCCAATATAGGGTGCTTCAAGGATGGAGAAACCCTGTATCTCTTATGCCAAGGGAATTTCCTTTCTAATTTCTTCAATTACTATGCCTATGCAAAAAAAAAAAAAAAAAAAAAAAAAAAAAAAGGAAATAAAAAAAAAAAAGATAAAAAAAAAATAAAAAAAAAAAAAAAATAAAAATAAAACAAAAAACAAACTAAAAAACCTTGCCACATCAAACCCCTTTCTATTTTTTTTAGTTTGGCGTGGTTTTGCTTTATGTCTTTTTCTTTTTCTTCCTTTCTTCTTTTAAATTTAAATTCATAGCTTCTACACAGGGACTCATCTCCACTTTCTTTCTTCTTTTTGTTTTCAAGCAGAACCATAGAACACAAATCAGCTTGATATTCCTCATAAATTGAGAAAAAATAGTGGATGGAACCAGGGGCAAGAAGTCTCACAAATATCGAGTGAAAATAAAAAAGATCAGCCCTAAATACCCAACCCAAAGTCAAGGAAAATAGAATCAAGAGACCCAAACTACAACAAGCTATACCCAAAAGGGACTTGTTACACTAGTAGTCCCAGAGGACTAAGGGTGGAGACAGAGGAAGCATACTGGGTACAGGGGCAGAGGGACGTCAACAATAGTGGTGGGAATGGCCCTAAATTTATAACTATGTATGGTAAATAAAACTATGGATAGAATTGTAATTCACATTGGTCCTCAATAAAAAAATCAGGTTGGATATATTGAGACTAATAACTTTATATGGATACCAACCTACGTATTGATTTAATTTTTGTAGAGATGACTAAAGTTAAAGGCAAATTATAAAAATGTCTAGTTAGAAGCAGTTATAGCATAGGGAAAAGAAGATGCAAAGATAGGAGCATGTTTGGGAATATTCAAGGACATCAAGAAAATCTGTGATAAGAGCAGGGTAGAAGAGAAAAGTTGGGAAATGTATTATAGAGATAATCAGAATTATATACAATTTAGGTGGTTGAGGCTATGAGTTTGGATTCTATTCTGGATGACAAGTGCTGGGGATGACAAAGAATATTACCTAAAATGTTCTTTAAATTGATCACCATCTTAGTCATAGTATTTAAAGAAGTTAATGAAAATACCCCAGTCCTCACACCAGGATGTAGCTCAGCTGTAGAGCACTTGCTTTGCATGCTCCCTTGCCTGTGTTCCAATCCATCACTACCGCTGCTGTCAGTAACAACAACAAAATATCCTAGACATGAATGCCTCGATGATTCCTTCTTATGTCAGGATTAATTTCTTCATATCTTATTCTTACTTGTTCAGGTAAGGAATTGTTTAAAGTATCTTTCAAGTCTGTCATTCTAGAAAGTTAACAGAGTTTACTACTATATTATCTCATTAACTTATGCAATGGTTTTCAATAAAAGCAGTTTTTTCCTCCACAGGACATTGGGAGTATGGGGTTATATATTCTATTATGACAACTGAGAAAAGAGTTGCTTCTGGAAAGTAGTGAGGCTATCAGCAAGGACTGCTTCTAAATAGCATTGCATAGAACAGCCTCCCACAACCAAGAGTTACTTAGCCCCATACTTCAATACATAGCTCTTTTGTTTGGGAACCCTGACTTAATAAGCAGAAAGTTAAAACCTTTTACACCATGAGAGAAATGTCTGGCTTATAAGCTATATAAGGATTATGTTGGTAGTTAGTTCAGAACAGACATGTCTACTGCTTTTCTGGTAGCTTGTGGCCCTTCCATTTACATAATAGGCTTGCTACTGATGTTATAAATATCCAAATGACTCTTTCCAGAAAACTGTTTTCCCACCCTGTTTAACATAGACACACTTTATGTATTGAAAATAGCATGTTTTTAAACTTCAGAAATATTAAGTTCCTGGTGCAACTTATCATAAAGGCTCAAGTTGAAATTAGAATACTAAACCCCTACTTAGTGTTATTTACAAACGTTTGCCAGAGTTTCTTCATTGGTTCAACTATAAATATGTTATTTTATGTCAGAGGTATTGAATAACAGAATGGATTAAAAATAGTATAATGGGGCCAACTGATAGTACAGTGGGAGGGAGCTTACCTTGTACTCAGCCAATCAAGATTCAACCCCTAGCTTCCCATATAATCCTCTTAGCCCACCAAGAGTGTTCACTGAGTGCAAAACCAAGAGTAACCCCTGACCATAGCCAGTGTGACTCCAAACATAAACACGCACACACACCACAAATAACCAAAAAAAAAAGAAAAAAACCTGAAAACAAGTTTTATGGCCTATACAGTCAGTTGAAGTTTGTAATTATTATAAATTATTAGGTTAGTTTCTCTTAACTCTTCTACAACCTGACACTCCTTATAATTTTTTTCTAATTTGTTGCAAACCAACTTAATAAATCTCCATATATTCAATATACCAACTTTTTAAATTTAGATCTGAATTTAGTTCTAAGTGAAGATCTGCAAAGAAAGGACTTGCATAGAAGTGCATGGATTTTTTTTAATTCTCTAGAACCTTTTTTAATCTTCTAGTTTTTCAATGACATTTCAAATAACAGAACTGTTTCCTATAAATGACTCAGCATTCTCATTATAACACAATAAAATATTAAAAATAATTTTAGCAATTCTTTTTCTCACTGTCTAGTAGAGTTTATTATAACTTAAAAATATCAAAATAAGACAAATCTTAGGTTCTAGTATCTTAGCTTATCATCAATCAGCATTTCTAAATACCAATACATTGAGACATAAAGCTAGTCCAATGTTTTGCCTGCACTATTCCATGGCAGGGCTCCATATATGCCAAATCTGTATGATTGTACAGAAACTGTTTAACAGCTAATGAAAAAGATCTCAGCTATATGTCTCTCAATAGTTAAAAAGCAGCTATTCTTAAATATACTCTTAGGACCCAGAAAGATGGTATAGCAGGGAAGTGCTTGCTTGCCTTGTTATGTACCCAGCTTCTAGCGATTGCCAGGAGTGATTTGCTGAATACTGCTAGGCATGCACCTTTATACAAAAATGTGCTTTTAGTCCTCTTGCAATGAGTACCCTGGGGTTATATAGCATATTCTGCATGAACCCCTATGATATAAACCTTAAACTCAAGGAACATTAAATTATTTCAAATTTGAGCAAATATTGTCATTTTACAGTGTAATTTTACATTGCTAAACTTTTCTTCAAACCATGGCAGCCACTGTCTCGTTTTCATTTTTTCCCTTCTTCCATAATACGTTTATTTAATTTGGTTTTGTTTGCTTTGCCTGAATGCATGTTGTCACTAGGAAAAATACTGCCCTCTTCAACATCTATTTATCTTTCTTAACCTTTTCTCTTTGCTGGTTGAGCCCTTATTTGTGGCTTGAAATTGGGTGTTTACATGAAGGAGAAAACTAAATTTTATATTATAAAACAACTATTGAATAATAGTAGATTTAGTGACCCAGTACAAAATTTATCCATAACTGACACTGTAAAATAGTCCTATAATATTTTAAAGTTCCTGCAATTTTCGAGGTAATTATAAATCAGTAATTTTGCAATCGCAAATCTAGTTCACTTACATTAATCAATGGTTTAAAAATCCAAATATGATAGAGATTTGATTCTATTATCATGATACCATAATATCAGATAAAAACAAGAATAAGGCGAATTGAATCTAAGGTATCTGAAATTGTAGGGTCAAATAAACTTTATCTTTCCTTCCAGTGTTAAATATTCTGCAAATACTGACCAGAGGAAAACAAACATGGCTGCAGGTAAGAGTTTTTTTTTCTTGATTAGATTAAGGCTTTTAACACAATGGGAACTTGTTGTCTCTATTTTGTTTTTTTATTTGTTTTGTTTGTTTGTTTGGGGGTAGCTCTGCACTCAGGAATCACTGCTGGTGGGACTCTGGGACCTTAAAGTCGGCCAGGGATGAACCAAGGTTCGCCACAATCAAAGTAAGTACTTTATTACTATCTCTCCAACCCCAGGGAACTTTTTTTTTTAATTAAGATCAGCATAAGATACAGAATTAAAAAAGTTGTTGATAGTTTGAGTTTCAGTCATATAATGTTCCATATAATGTTCCAGCACTCATCTCTTCACCAGTGTTCATTTTATGCCACTAATTTCCCCAGTTACCCTCTCATTGTCCCACCCCAATCCTGCCACTGTCTTCGTCACTGTCGGTCTTTGTCAATCTCTGTCACTCTCTCCCGCTTCTCCTTTTCACTCTCCCTTTCTCTTCCTCTCTTCCCAATCTTTTCTTTTAGTCACTCTGGATTAGACAGTGAAAGAACCACTTGGCAATAATAGTTCTAAACTAAATTAATAATAGTTTCTAAACAAGAACTGGAAACTGAAAGGATGTAAAGTGACATACATGATACCTCTTCTAACAGTGTTGGTAACTGGGTACTTGACTCTGAACTGACACACTAGCCAAATCCCAAATTCCATATTGTTCTTACATCTAGACACTTTCTTCACATCTTTGCTAGAGGTGTAAGACAACCAGTATGCTTGGAAGAATTTCTGAAGAGAAACAAAATTGCTGCTGCTTCCTCAGCATAAACAATTCAGTGGAATTTAGAGAAAGGTACTCTTGGATAGTATGAGATTGAAAGGTTATGTCTATGATTGAAGAGATAGAGAGGGTTAAGGTGCTTGCCTTGCACTTGACAAAACACAATTTGAACCCTGGAGCTTTACGTGGTTCCCCTAGAACTGCCAGAAGTGATCCCTGAGCACAGAGCAAGGAATAAGTCTTGAGCACAAATAAGTCTTGTGGCCCAAAGCCAAACACACAAAAGGCTCTATTTAAATCTTTACTTGGAAATAAGTTAAATGAAAAAAATATTCATCTGGAATTACCATATTTTACAAAATCCAGGGAAGGGTTTACTTAAACTGCTAGGTGGTTTTATTTTGTATATTAGGTACTTAATATCAGGGATTTTAAAAGTTACATTGCCAGCACCAGCCAAAGCACTTATGCCTGTTAAGCCCACAATGAGTATGAAATTTGGTTCAGTGTATGCCTTAGGGATTTAATAGCTGAGGTGTTTTTTAAACCTAAATTTTTTTTCTCTAAATAAATGTTATTAATTTGAGGGATGTCCAACTATATTAGGTTTTTGTGTATAGAATTTAGTGTTTGTTTTATTTATTTTTATCTTCCCTTCCCTTTGTTGCTATGATTAAAGGTTGAATAGATGCCTAGTTGTGCTGGCACATTCTGCCACACTACTCATTGTGGGAGGGCATGTGCCTTATTAGCATTAACTAGTTATAGTGCCCATGTACACATGCACACACACACACACACACACACACACACACACGAACACACATCCTAGTTGTAATAAGTGTGGAGAACTTAACCCTAATAAAAATCACTCCAACCTCTTGGTTATGATTGTTCACTAGGCAGAATAGCTTAGATTATTCTCTGCTACCACCTCAACTGGAAGGAGGATGAAGGTGCCAATCTAAGTGGCTTTAGACAAAGCCAATAAAAATACCTTTCCCTCTGAAAGATCACATCCTTCCTTAGCCATAATGGGACACATACTTCCTTCAGTTGTGATTTCTCGGATCCATACAGCCAAACATGGACTGAACTCAGAACATATTGGTTGTACCGACATTAAAGTGAGGGACTTCACAAGTAAGGTGCTTTTTTTTTTTTTTTTTTTTTTTTTTTTTTTTTGCAACTGAGGCCAGTTCAGTGCCCTCTGGGTCTAATATTCAGGTTTATTGTCCCATTCTGTTAGAAGAGAGAAACCTGGAATTAAATCCTAGCTATACTCAGTATGATCTCAAAAGATTTAGTTTCTTACTAGAAAAATATATTTTTCTATGACCTTTTAGAATCTGATTCTAGTTCTCAATATCTGTGCAACATTAATCCTCTATTTGTTAATCATAATTCTATATTGCTTTTATTGTCATTATTATTGGTTATTGTTATTGCATATGGTTATTGTAAGATCTCATATTAGTAAAAACATGGAAATGTTGCTCAAACTTTATTAATCAAGGAAATATTTCTGCCTGTTGTTTCTGAGTATTATTAAACAGTAATTTTATTATTATTATTATTTTTTTTTTTTTGGTTTTTGGGCCACACCTGTTTGACGCTCAGGGGTTACTCCTGACTATGCGCTCAGAAATCGCTCCTGGCTTGGGGGGACCATATGGGACGCCGGGGGATGGAACCTTGGTCTGTCCTACTCTAGCCTTGCAAGGCAGACACCTTACCTCTAGCGCCACCTTCCCGGACCCAAACAGTAATTTTAATACATTTTATTTTGCATATACAATCATGTAACTTCCTTTAATTTCTCATGTTAGATTATTTTGTTATATATTATTACCATTTTAGCTGGACCTCAGAAATTTAAACAAAATAAGATAGTCAATCATTGTCTTTTGTACTTTTTTATTTATTTTTTTAACTCAACCCCACTACCACAAATTATGCAGTCGAGTTTCCCACATTTGGGGAAATCGCAGGGGTCAGCACAACCGGAGTGCAATGGGTGAGCCTCGCCCTGGGGGAAACCACCTTTGTGATCATGGTATCTCCCCTGCCAGGTATGTCTTTTGTACTTTTATCTGAAATATTTATCTGCAACCATATTAAACTGCTAATTCCACTACTTTTGGGCTTCAAAAATTTTACATGGCCCAAATTAAATATATTTGTTATGAAATTCTGTTTTAGGTAATAAGACATAAGGTTCCAAGGCCTTCCATTTTCTTTTACTCTTATCATTTATCTGGTGGGGGTGTGACAAGTATAATGCGATTTCAGATCACAGTATCTTGTATTGCTCCAATTTAATATTTGAAATTTGTGGTTTAAAAAAGTACGTTTAAGTGATCTTGTTTTGCTGAAGACCCGAAGGTAGGGGGGATTACTATAAATAACAGAGTGTTTTATAGAGAGAGAATACAGTGGTAGTTCCTTGATTCCTGAGGTCAGTGGTTTACACTTAAATGCCAGAAAGAAAATGACTTTGACTTTCTCCAAACTCACACTAATAATTATGCAGATGCTCCTGGGTCCCAAGTTCAGGCTCTTGAGAACCACTGACCCAGATTATTCTGTAATAAAATCTCTCATCTTTCAGTAAATAACTCTCAAACTGATGAGGAATGAGGTCAGTTCGCTTGACTGGTAAAGCCTTGGAAATGGTTATTTGCTTGGACATAGCAGCACCAGCTGCAAGACAAGTGACTCCAAGGAAGCGTGAATTCACTTGTCCTTTGGTGTCGGTTGTTGCAGTTTTAAGAGAAACGCACTGAACTGCGCTTGGACTGTGAGCAGGACAAGGGTCGCCTTGCCCGTTGCGGGCGCTTCCGCAGGCCGGGCAACTTCTTGGACTACATTATCGGGTGCAGCGAGTGCGGCCAGACAAACCCTGCAGGAGACAACTGATAAGGAGGGGAGTGGGCGCAATCTAGGAATGCACCCGCGGCCCACCGACCTCGGCCAGCCCAGCCCTTGCCGCATTTGCCCAGGCCAGTCCCGGAGCCCAGTTGCCCCGTGGGCCGAGAGGACGCCAGGCAGGGAGTGCGGCCGCTGAGTCCACGAAGAGTTGGACTGGCTGCTGACTTCGGATCCTCGTCTCCAAGGAGAGGGTTTTCTGCAGACGGGTCGCTGCGTGGAGCTCGGTGACCCTCGGGGTGCGCGAAGATGTCCCCCAAACCCCAAAGTGAGCTTTCGCGAGCGAGCTTCCAGGCAGATCTTGGCCGGGGGTTCCGCCTTGGTAAGTCTGCCCCGCCCCGCCCGCCCGCCCAGGCCTTGCTGTCTTTTAACTTGGCCGTTTCCCAAGTTAAAGGGAAGGAATTCTCTGCTGGACGCAGTGCCCAGTGGTAGTTTGCACATCCAAGTTTGTGCCCCCGCGCTTAGTGGGCAGAACCGGGAGGTCCCGAAGGAGCGAGCAAACAGGCCGGGTGCTAGCAGCGGGTGCCCCTAGTAAAGTAGTCGGGGTGCCTCAGGCCTCCATTCTGGGGTTCCAGGATTTCTCAGTTCCTAAGCAGAAAAGCAGAGGTTGACCATGGCCTGGAACTTTGAGAAGGCCTTTTTGCCTAACTAGCAGTTTTTTTTTTTTTTTTAAATATATATGAAACTGGTATTTTAATGAAATTGCTACAATCCTTGGGGACCACCAACAGTGTTAAGTATGTACACACATACATATTCCACAGACAATTGAATCACTTTGAAAAGAAATATTTCTTTCTTTCTAAAGCAATGTTGTGAATACTGGGGACAAATATTTTTTTCAAAGGTTTTCTACTAACTGGTAGTTTTACTTGGACATGATAAGGCTTCAGGAGGTTGAGCTTTGACATCCATTGTAGACTCTTTCATGCATAACTTAGATCTGGCGTGAAGGTCTGAACCACAGCACTGTGCTGGTCTTAATCTAATACGGGGTATTCACCTTCCATAGGCAGGTTAAAAATCAAAGACGTGTGAATTCTTGTTAACACCTTTGGTATAAGAGTTCAACATGAATCTATGGAGTTGTATAGTGTGTGTGAGAAGGCATTTTAGAATACAAAGCTCACTTATAATCTAAAAATAATTACTATGTGTAGCTCACCCATGAGACTATATGCTTAGTACTATGAGTTTATTGATAAATGTTGGCAATAATTTATGCTTTTATCATAGTGAATAAGAGTCATGTTTCCTTCTACTTTTTCATGAACGTTTTCCTAAAACTTCAGATTTTCTTGGACTTTCATACACATTACAGGGTCAAGGGGGCAACAATAAAAGGAAGAAGAAACAAGAAAGGCCATTTTGACCTTTTTTTTGGAGGGGGAAAGGTGCTGGGTAGTTTATTGGAAAAGTATCAAATAATCTGAAGGATTTCATTGAGGAGTGGAGTACTGAGGCTATCTCAGGGAAGAAATTCTTGCCATCTCTTTACCAAATGGTGAAAAAATTCGCAAGGAGGTCATATTATGGCTAGTAGTATGGTTATAAATTCTTTTTCAACTTCTCAGATGCTTCCATAGATTTTCATCTATAGGAAAAAAAAAAACTCTTTCAAATGAACTCAGTCACTTTAATAATTTTTATAGCAGACAGGTATTAGAATTTTATAAATTTTTAACTTGTAAAAGTTCTGAAACAGAAGCTTAATAAATTTTTGCCAAAGTCTGCAATGATATCCTAAGTGAGAGTGAGGCAGAACGTCTTCTATATAACTGAAAGGAGGAGGTTGAATGAAAAATGGCTTTCTGGCAGTCTCCCACAAGATAACGGGAAGAAATAACTGTCTCTCTGCAGCTTTGCCTATGCTACTTTATCTTGATTAGGCCGAGAGAAATCAGCAGGTTTGCTCTCTTGTATTGTGTGAGTGACCTTTGTGAGATGTGTGGGTATGTTAGCTTGTCATGCTATGGAGCTATTTCCTGCCTTTTAATTTTTTTCTATGTTCATGACATTTTCTTTTCTTCTAACAGTTCTGAATTCTGTTTTCTCTTTTCAGTACACTGAGAAGACTGTGATCCCCAATTTTCTTAAAGCTCATAATTTCTGCTCTGTATAGAAAACAAGAGACTGATTTTTCACCTACCCTCACTTTCCTGCCTCATTCTAAAATAAATTCCCAGGTAAAGAATAAAAATAACCTAATATTGGTTAGGAATATACTTCTATAGATAGACACTATGTGTATACATAAAGTGGGATGTGGAAGGAAGCTCAAGGGAAATTATTTCCCAATGAAGCTAGAGGTAATATGAGATGGTTATTGGGTATTTATAATAACTAATATATTCCTGTCTTTCATTAGAGAATAGTTTGTAGTATTTGCATTGAAAGACAAAAGAGATTAATATAGTTACAGTTATTTGGATAATAAACATATAAGGACTTGCCTTAAGTTTATAATAAATATATTTAACAGTAATTTTATAAATAGCAAAAATATATGATGGCTTGCAAAAGACAGGTCTGTTTACTGGCCTGTCACCAAGCAGACTTCGAGTATGCTATCTCATTTCAGCTTCAAGAATTAGTACCTTGAGTGAGAGAGTCATAGATGCTATGACTTTCAGAAAGATCGGCAAGCACGAGCACTTGCTGAGGGAAAAGGCCAAGGGATAAGAGCCCTTAAAAGTTGAAACAGGAGCATAATAGCACCTAAAATCTTGTTAAAAATGTAGGAGCTCAGGCCTCAACTCCAGTTCTAGTATATTAAAATCTGCATTTTTCAAAGGACCATAACTCCTTAATAGGTATTTCAAAGTTTCAGAAGCACTTCAGTAGAAGATCTTTGAGAAAAAAGATCCCATAGAGCAGATGCTGGATTGTAGATAATTACAAGTTAAGTTTTCCTTGCTTTTCACTGATGATTAGAGCAAATGTTTTCTCTATGTGCTCATTTTAGCATAAAGACTTTTTTTCCTTTGAGGCATACCTGGCTGTGCTCAGGGCTTCCACCTGGCTCTGTTCTGAAGGACAATTCCTGGTGGTACTCAGAGGATCATATGAGTGCCAGGAAGGACTCACACTAACTGCTGTACTGTCTGTCTAACCCCAGACTTATTTTTTTATTTGATTCATAGGTAATAGATCTGCTTACTATTCTTGAGCACGGTTTGTGTCTTTCTACCTTTATTTCCAATGCTTTAATTACCTTCCTCTTATTAACTGGAACCCTGCATTTTCCATCACCCAGTTTAAAAACTGTGTATTGATTAATGCCTTTCCAATCCTATTCAGCTCTACATCCACCATAACATGTGAGCAGGGACAATAATAAAAATGGCTAGCATTTATTGAATAAATACTAAATGTCAAACACAATTCTTAGCTTTACATATATTTACATATTTAATCATCAGATTAAAACAGAACTGCATCCACTCTGGGGAGAAGGAACAAAGTTATATATTGACAATTATATTGACAGCAGGTATAATCAAGAGTGCTGACAATGTTACCCAACCCCATTTTCTAGAGATTTCAACGTTCTTGGGCCTCAGCATTTTTTATATCCCATGTTAACCCTTTGCTCCCTCCCATTTCCCTACCTACCATGTGCTCCTGAAGCTTATGTGGTGGGTCTGATTTCCTGTGTCAAACAGGAGTATTTTGTTATATGTTGAAATAAATAGAATTTTATATATATATATATATATATATATATATATGTATATATATAGTGAGTATTTTTTTCAAGTTTCATAGGGCTTTGGCTCCCAATTTTTTAGTGTTTTAGATTACCAACAAAGTCTCCTTCCATCCCAGACTCCCTGTTCTGACCAGGGTCTATCAGGTTCCTGTTGAGATGAGGACTCATCTCAAACACAATGAGTTTCCTTTTGCGGATGACAGTTGTTCTCCTTCTTCCACTTCTCAGAATCTTTCTCTCATTTTTCTCAGTTTGTAAGTCTCACTTGTTGTTTCTTGGAGCATTTGCCCTCAATTTATCTATTACAAGATAAGCAAGCTGGCAGAACCACTGCTTCATTTTGCCAAATGTCCTAGATGCTGACTCCTCCAATCCAGCCTTCCCTTTGTCCTTTGGATCTAGCATCTTCTTTGGTTACTATTTTCACTTAATGGCTATTTCTCAGAGATGCTGTAATCATATTGTTTAGTTAAAGTACTCTGCAAAAGATCCCTCTCCCACTGTTTCAGTAGACACCGTTCAAATACTTTGTGCTATGTATACTATTAAACACCTTCAAAAGATGAAAAGAGAGTGACATGAAAGGCTGGAGGATGGTAGGGATCATATTCTTATTTCATAGATAACCTTCTGGAAGATGAATTATTGGGATACTATGTAAAATATTGCATTACTATGATAGAAGAGAGCCCAAGATTTACAACATATAACAGTAGTGGATAATAACGATCTTATTTCCCTTTTCCTTGGTGGTGGCTGGGCCATTCCAGTGCTCAGGATTTACTCCTGATTAAGTTACTTCTGATGGTGCTAAAGAGTCAAGGAATCAACCTGAAGTTGGCGGCATGCAAAGTTAATTTCTCAATTTCGATTACATCTCTGGACTTTCAGTTTTTTCCCTTAAATCTCTAATCTCAAATATATATCTTAATTTTCACAAAATTTCTACCTCTTCTTATCCTAACCCTTAATAGTTAAAATACTGTTAGAAGAAATGCTGTAATAGGCAGTATGTATACTAGTTGTCATCTGGATTTTAATTTGGGCTAGGTAATAAAAGGGCTGGTACACCAGGGGGTAATCAAGGTTAAAGTTTGATCAACGAAAATTCTAGTTCAGAGTGGGTGCAAAGGGAACACACATGTGATTTGGATAAATGGCACCTTTGGAAATTCAGGATTTGGCAAATGGCAATTGTTTGATAATAAATAGCAGACTATAGTGAAACAGGTGAGCCTTTATGAGACATCAAAGGGAGACTGGAACCCATTATTAGGGTAATTAGGGAGGAAAATTCTCCTTTATTTCAACCACATAGGAGGAAGCAACTCTATTATAGCTCAAATTAATCATAAAATACCTTTAAGGAATGTGTTTTAATGAAAATGTAGTCCTTTATAAAGAAAATCTAATTCTCAAAAATATGAATATAAGAAAAAATAAAAGATTTTTAAAAGTACATTTTAAGCATTTAATAGTACAAATATAGTATGTGGAAACATTATTCAATTAGGTTATTAGGTTAGAAAAAGAGCTTTTGCCTAACATTAAGGAAAACCTTGTTAAACCAGGCCTTGATCACATCTCTTCCTCCCTCTGCCCTCTTTCCTTCTCTGTCCTCAATCTTAACTACAACATATCAGAGCATTGAAAACCTGGTAGTTTAAGTGTAACTCAGTAAATGCTCAGAAATAATTTGTTAACTGAAAAGTTCGAGAAGTCAAATCATGCTACAGTATTTTTTAGGATCTTACTGTTCATGAAATGAGAAATATATTTAAGGATTCTAGTCATCAGAAGTCAATTCTTGCAATACTTTTAACAGTACTATCTTTCATTGTAACAATTTAATAAATCAAGTAAAAAATTACTTTATGTCTAAAATCTTCATCACCTCCTTATTGAGTAATTAAAAAGTTATGTATCAAGCTGGGGGACCATATGGGATGCCAGGAATCTAACCGGGTCTCTTCCCAGTTGGCCGCATGCAAGGCAAACACCGTACTGCTGTGCTCTCTCCGGCCCTTGTTTTCCAACATCTTCATGATTTAAGTAGGTAGCATCTTGAAATGGCAATTGGTGGAATCAGGTTAAGAGCTTTTTATTTTTTACAATATTCTTTCCAAATGTTCCAGATTTTAAGAGATTTTCACCAATTTAATTTGCTTTTAGATGTATGTATGCCAATTATTCATGTGTTTTGATGTGATCATGGTTAAGACACCTTGTAAATATTCTGTTAGATCTTTATCTCTGTTTGCCCTTTATAGAGTTTGTGTTAGTTTGCAAGGTCTATCTGTCTGAACAATGTACCATAAACTTGCTGATTTAAACCAGAGGGATTTGCCTCAGTTCTAGTAGTTGGAAGTTTGAAAGCCAAGTATAGGTAGGTTGGTTCCTGATGAAGTTATTAAAGAAGAAATTGTTCCCTGCTTCTTGCCTTGCCTAGCGTCTGGCAATTGTTAGCAATGTTCATGTCATCTCATCAAAATTCTATGACTTTTTCTCTCACTATAGGCCTTTCTATACCCAAAATTCCCTGTTTTTTTTTAAGCATACTGTTTAGCGGATTAGAGCTGACTTGAGTCCAATGTGACCTTATCATCACTAGAGTATATGTGCAGAGACCCATTTTCAAATAAGTTTATATATGTAGATTAGGACTTGAACATATCTTTGAATGGAGGCAGGGACACAATTGAGTCAATCTCAGGTATTCAATTACATTTCTTTATTATGTATTTGCCATTTTATGTCCCTAAGGTCAAAACTATGATCCTGTCTGTCTTTCCCTTTTATTGTCAATATTCATGAAAAACTCCTCATGAAATTTTCAACCTACTATTATTGGCATGTCTATTTTCACTTTTCTTGCTGAAACCACTAATTACTGGTTTTTATTTCCATTTTACCTATATTTGTGGAATTTCACATGTACTACCAATTTTTCTCTTTAAATTTGTCTTTGATTTAGAAACATTCAGATATTTTTCTTTACTATCTTTGGAACTTTTGTTCTTGTTCTTTGTATAGCATGGGTGTTCTGTAGTTTCTGATTGCTCTGCTCTGTATACTTTGTCTCTCAGGATAGGAACATCGGCTCTCTGAGTCCAATAGGAACATGTAGAGGTGTCTCTTAGGTTTTTATCTCTCAGGCATCTAAGCCCTACAGATTTGCTTGCATACAGTCTAGAGATCATGTAGACTCTGATGGTTACAAAAAAAGTTTTATAAAAATATATATAAAATTGATATCACACCTTTAAATATCATTTTTCCCCTTTGGCATATAGTTAAATTGATTCATAACTTTGTTTTTACATCTACCAGCACTCAGGGGGTTGCTTTAGGCTCTTTCACTCAGAACTTATTCCTGGCAGGCTTAGGGGATCAAATGGGGTGCTGGGGATAGAACCCAACAAGGCAAGTGCTCCACCTGCACTGTGCTATCACTTTGGACCCTGATCCATATCTTGAATTGCCTGTCTCATATAATCTTTCTGTTATCATGCTGCAAATGACACTACCTGAGTGTTGATTTAAATTGGCTTGATGTTACAAATTATCTAGTCAATAAGATAAGGAACAGAGATTAAGGCTTTTATCTTGCAAAGTGGGCAGATCCCCAATAGCTTTTATGGTCTCTTGAGCACTTCCAGATGTAATTATTGAATACAGAGCCAACAGTTATCCCTGAGCACAGATAAGTAGGGTCAAAAGATAATAAGAAACAATAGGTAAGTCATAACTACTGACTTTTATGGGCAATTACTATGTGCAAAGCACTGTATTTTGCTTAAATATTTGACATTTGATAAAGAATTATGATTTCTTGAGCATCAGGAAAAATGGGATTTAGAAAAATTAAATAACTTGTTTAAAGACAGCAGCAGAACATAGACTCAAACTCTTTGCTAAATGTTTGCACTTATTTATTATGGACCTTTTCTTTTAGTGTACAGAAAGAAAAAATGAGTAGCTCCCCACAAGAAGTACTGTCTTCTCTCCACCGCACCCCACTCAGGTTAAGTTAAATTTATAACTGCTCTCGTACCCTAAGAATTGATGGACAGAATCCACTCATAAAATCAGACATTTTTTGTCTTTGCCAGCTCTTTAATAGCCAGCCATAGCACATATATTAATTTTTCAGGTTATTGGTCTCTATAGTTATAGATTAGAAATGATCTGAGTCTCAGTTCTCAGATAATTGTTAATTGAATCCTTGTACAGCTGAATAAGACACTGAAAGGTTCACTGGTTTAAAGGCAACTCCAGTTTTGGCTGGAAAAGCCTGTTTATGAAATGGTCAGATTTCAATTTTAATCAACTAGGTTTGTCTTGAGCCTTTTTTGCTTGTTTGAGTTTTGTTAGCTTTTTAGGTTAGATACTTGAATTTGGTTGACTATATAAATGGAATAAACTGGAATGAAGATGAATATGAAGTATTTTGGAGAAAGAATAATAAAATATATATTTTTAAAGAATTTAATTATGCCTAAAATAAAAAGTGATGAGCAAAAGAAACATCTTTAGAGATAATTTATTTCTAGAGATAACTTATCTCTCTGGAGAGATACTTCTATAGAGACTGAGGCAGAGGGAGGGATAAAAGGAGAGAGAGCAGAGGAAGTTATATCAATGTATTAGCATTTCTCGAAAGTTACCAATATGTACGTTAATTTTTTATGTATTAAAATTAGGGTAATTTTGGGTAATGTTTATGTTTATTCTTGCTGCTGTGGCTGTTATTATTTTGAGGAGTGATTATAGAGGTATATTAAAATACTTGCATAAATTACATTATTTTCTTCAGGGTTTGAAGAATGAGCAGGGTTATTTTGCTGCTTATCTTTGGGGCAGGAAGCTAATCAGGTTGACCACTGATTAACAATTGTCAGTTGCTCTAAGAATTCAGTTCTGTACATAGGATATTGTTAAGGTCTATAGATGGCGCTGTTCTCCTATAATTTTGGTGACTTAATGGAGGGTGGGTGGGTGGGATTTCGGCAGTATATAGAGTGTGATTCATTTCTAATTAGACACCATAAGAAATTGCTGTACTATTGAATTATTCCAGAGTGATATTTTCTTTAGTTTTAATGTAATATCTATATCAAGCAACAATTGATAAGCTGAGCATGCATGATATAGTAATTGCTTGTTGGCACTGGAGATTCCCTTATGAAAAAAATGTCCTAGGCTCCATAATTTTCTGTCTCTAACTTCATATGGCTAGAGTGTACATTATATTAATATTAAATTGCAAGTTGGTAGGAATAGCACCTGTATTGCCAAATGCATAGTTAATTTTAATTTCAGCATTCATAATGGTTTTTTCTGTTTTGTTTTTTGTTTGTTTTCTATTTGGGCCACACTCGGTGATGCTCAGGAATTATTCCTGGTTATGCGCTCAGAAATTGCTCCTGGGTAGGGGGAGCCACAGGGAATCAAGGTTAGCGCATGCAAGGCAACCACCCTACCACTTGCGCCACCGCTCGGGCCTCCCTCCCTTTTGGATTTTCGGTCACACAGGGCAGCGCTCAGGGGTTCCTCCTGGCTCTATGTTCAGAAATCGCTCCTGGCAGGCTCTGGGGACCGTATGGGATGTTGGGATTCGAAGCACCGTCCTTCTGCACGGAAGGCAAACTCCCTACCTCCATGCTATCTCTCCAGGCCTATTTTGTTTTGTTTTCTTATTGAAAAATATTCTTTTGGTTTTTGGAGCTATATACATAAGTGCTTAGTGTTTGCTCCTAGCTCTTTGCACTCCTGGAAGGTTCTTGAGAATGTATGAATTTCTGGGAATTGAATCTGAATCAGCTGCATGCAAGCCAAACTTTCTACTTTTTCCTATTTTACTTATTATTTATTTTATTTTTATTTTTAGTTTTAGTTTTTGTGGCCACACCCAGAGGCCTTCAGGGGTTACTCCTGGCTCTACGCTCAGAAATCGTTCCTGGCAGATTGGGGAACCATATGGGATGCCTGGGATCAAACCCTGGACGATCCTGGGTTGGCCACTTGCAAGGCAAATGTTCTACCTGCTTTGCTATCTCTCTGACCCCAAAACTTAACGTCAGTTTTTTTTGTTTGTTTGTTTGTGGGATACACCCGGCAGTGCTCAGGGGTTACTTTGGCACTGCACTCAGAAATGGTACTGTTAGGCTCCAGACACCATATGGAATGCCTGCCCAGGTCGGCCAGGTAAATGCAAATGTGCAAGGTAAATGCTCTACCCATTGTGCTATTTTTCCGTCCTCCTTTACCTATCTTACTATAATAATTTCAGCATATTATAAATGAAGAATACCTAGAAGTAATGTAATTATAAGTTCCATGTAGGAAATACATTTTTTAGATTAATACTGTGTTGTGTGGAGGGAAATTTGTTCTTGCTAGTGTAAGTGAACTTTTTACCACAAGATGGCAGCATAACTTTCTCATGCTTCAAAAACAATTTTTAGTTAAACGACTAAATTAAACAAAATATTTACTTTTTAATGAGAAATGTATACAGTTGTAAAATTTTTAAGGAAAATTATAAAGAAGATAAATATTAAAAGTACTTAATTAAAAATTACTACGTAAGCAAGCTTTGCTCTGGTGTGAACAACAATATATTTCATAGTCTTTCAAGTTGAATTTAATAATATCAGGATATAAAAATTATAAGTAAGATCAGAAATATTATTTTATAGAGAAATTTAATTTGTTTTGGGGCTATGCCCAGTGACACTCAGGAGTTACTCCAGGCAGGCTTGGGGGACCATCTGGGATGCTGGGGATTGAACCCGGGTCAGCTGTGTGCAAGGCAAATGTCCTAGCCATTATGCTATTGTTCTGGCCTCAAAAAGAGAAATATAATCTTATGTATACTTGATTAAGAATAAAGAAAAAATGAGACTTCATTACTTCATTTCTGAATCTCCTGTCTTAATGAGGATCTATATCTTTTATTCTTTCAGTGCAAGTACGTTGGAAACTTGAAAATCAATAGAGAAATAGAGAAAGAAAAGAATGGTAGAGAAGTAGAGATGATGACAAATAATTTAAAAAAGTTCTGTGTGATGGAGTGAGGAAAGACGGTAAAGAGTTTAAGGCCTTGCCTGCCTTACATGCAGCTAACATAGTTATCAGGCACCTCATCTGGTACTTGAGTATAGTCGAGAGTGATACCTAAATGTAGTGCTAGGAAGAAGACAAAACAAAGCCAGGTTTGCCAACAAATAATGACAACAACAACAACAACAACAACAACAAATCATCAAAAACAATAAAATCAGTGTGATGGGCTAGGGATGTGACTCAGTTCTAGAGTCTTGAATGTGGAGGGCCTGAATTTGGTCCCCAGCACATCAAGAAAAAAATGTGGTATCTATGTGTTGTGGAATATTTACATATTCCATAGTTAAAATATATATCTTTGGATTTTCAAGAGGGGTTACTTCAATAGTCATTATGCATTATTATCTGTGTTTTTTAAGTTTCCATTGGTATGCTTACACTCTAATTAGTAGTATGTTTTATTCTGTACTGATACTTTTCATAATTGCTTTATTTCTGTGTGTGATTAATTGAGACAATGCTCTGGATCTTTTTTTGTTTTATATTTTTTGTTTGTTTTTAAGTTCTGCCAAGATTGAGCCTTATTAGGTAGCAATCAAGTCTTACTTATTTTGTATCTTCAGACTTAGTACAAAGCTTAGACTATCTTAGCTACCCAATAAGAATATTTTATTCAAATACTCTATACCACAGTGCTTATAATTCAGTAGGAATTTACTTTGCTTATGTATTTCAACCTCACCAGGCATAAATGAAAAAGATTTAAGAAAAATGTCTTTCGTGTAGGGGACTAATCCTTTCAATTTTTTTTCATAGCATATTGTTTTGCTAAAGAAAAGGAAATGTTTATTGTCAGTGTTGTAGTTTCTCATAGCAGTGCTGAAAATAAAATTTTATTTATTTTTACTTAAGATTTATCTGCATGAAAATGCTAAACTATATGACTTGTTTTTTGTAATAAAATATTTGGCATGTAATGGGCATAAGATTCACATTTGCTGCATATGTATGTATAATCTTTACTGGAATATTTATATTGAAAACTCAAAAAGGAATTCTATTACTCTCTACTGTTTATATAAGTTAGTGAATGTAAGTTTTTAATATGTGCAAACTAAAATACAAATAAGAATTACAATTACCATGTAAAGAAAAAACATATAATAAATAAATAATAGATTTAGGAAAATGTCTTGATGACTTGAGTACATACTTTGCAGGTGGGAGTCCTGGGTTCAATCTTCAGAACCAGGAAATTTGAAAGTGAACCCCTCCCAAAGTATAGAAGGGTATGCCTCTCCAACAAATAAATAAGAAATATTTATCATACATGAGAGAAAATTATATTTTCATATAATGTTCTAAATGTATATATCGTGTTTCATTTTTATATTGTTTGACATGAAAGTGCATTTCCTCTAGGATCAAGATTAATGTGATTCATGCACAAGTAACAACAAAAAAGCCTTTTCTTTGGTCACTTATGGCAATGCTCAGGGCTTACTCTTGCTCTGCACTCAGGATTCACTCCTGATAGTACTCAGGGGACTGTATTGATGTTAGGACTGAACCTGACCTGCCTCTTGAGAGGCAAACGCCCTACCCAAAGCACTTTTATCTACAGCCCCTACTATTTTTTTTCTCTCTTTTTTGGAGGGGGGAGTCACACCCGGTGGTGCTCGGGGTTATTCTTGGCTCTGTGCTCAGAAATCGCTTTTGGCAGGCACGGGGGACCATATGGGATGTCGGGTTTCAAACCATCATCCATCCTGGATTGGCTGCTTGCAATGCAAACGCCCTTCCGCTGTGCTATCTCTTAGGCTCCTATTCTTTCTGATTTCTAACGAGCAATAACTATGAAATATCACCCACAAGACCTTTAAGTACTGGGGAATTCATAACACTTAAATACAAGTAGCAGTGAAGCAGAAAATATGATTTACATCCTCATATGCCATGATAGAGTAGGAGTTTTTCCTTGCACTGAGGTAGGAATGTGCTAGTGTCTAGAGCAGAGCAGTGATAGTGGAGGATATTTAAATGAGAGCTCACGTTTATATTGAGTTTCATGAATTTACACTTTTTAAAATTGAAGTGCTATGGTTCACAAAATATTAATATTTGTATTTTGGCCATGTAATCTAACTGTAGTACACTTATCATTGAAGTATTCTTTTGTAGATTCTCTAGGATCCATCTCTTCTTGTCTACTTCCTTACCATTCCCACCCACTCACCCACTCTGTGGCAAACTCACTTATGTGGGCAGAATCTCAAAGTTTTTCTTTTATGTGCTTTTTTCTATTTCCTTGCTGCTTCTTTCTTTTTTTTTTTTTTAAAGAAAAATTTATTTACAAGGTAATGAGGATACATTGATTTCTGAAGTTAAATTCAATACTATAGCTTAACATTTTATGTTACTACTATGCATGGATCAACTTCTCTTTTTATTTTAATTTTTATTGTGACCAAGGTGAATTACAAATCTTTCACAGTTATACTTAAGGTACATAGTGACAGTGAATTAGGGCCATTCTCACCACCAGTGTTGTCCTCCCTCGGCCCATTCCCAGCATGCATCTCATACCTCCCCATTGTTCCCTGGACTGCTAGTGTAATGGGTACCCTTTGTATATAACTTGTTGTAGGTTGGGTATCTTGATTCTGTTGTCATTGATTTTGGATTTGATATGTAGGTCTGATCATATTTTATTTCCACTCAATGTTCATGCGAATGTTTGCTCCTGGTACCATTCACTTTTTTCCACCCTCAATTTAAGAGGCAGAACAAGATGCTTCAAGTTCTGTGGTTCTGTTGGGGAAAAAAAATGAAAGCTGGGAGGAGTCCATCTAGGAGCTACCAATGTCATTTAAAAGAAGAAAGGGAAAAGAAAAGAAAAGAAAAGAAAAGAAAAGAAAAGAAAAAAACACCCAAATAAGCAATAAACAATAACTATACAACAAGAACAAGAAAGAGGAAAAAAGAAAAAAAATGGAAGAAGGGCTGGTATGGCAAGGTTATGTTTTTATTTTATTTTTTTTAACATAGGCATAGTAAGTATTGGGGAAATTGGAAAGGGAATTGCTTTGGTCTAAGAGATACAGGGTTTCTCCACTCTTAAAGCATACTGTTGTGGGAGCAGCTACAGACTTCGGAATTGCTCAGTATAGAACCCCAAAGTCTTTGTATGGTGTCAGGAAATATTCTGTTCAGTTGTGTTTGAGAAAATCAGTCCTCTGTCATTAGAGATATTGGTATTTGCATAGGTTATAGGATGAAGTCTAGGATAGAGTCTTTATGATTCTAGAAGTTCTTCTCTGTCATGTTTGTTGTTGTCAGTCTTCTGTAATTAGTGATCCTGGTTTTTGCACAGATCCTAGGACAAAGCCTAGAATAGAGTCTTTCCTTATGGTTCCAGAAGTTTTGCTCAGTTGCATTTGCCAAAGACAGACCTCTGGAATTAGAGATCTTGGTTTTTTAACAAATCCTAGGCTGAAGCCTAGGCTGAGTTCTTTGGTTTTGGTCTCAGGAAAAGGTCTGCTCATTCACAGTTATCAAAGTCAGTCTTCTGATATTAGTGATCTTTTTTCTTTTTCTCACAGATCAAAGGATAGCATGTATTCTGATTTAGTCTTATCGTTATATGATGAGGAAGGGCAACCTGTTCTTAGATCAAGTTGTTGCTGTTTCCTCATCATCAGGATGTCATATCAGCCTGGTGCAAGTTGGTGCCAGAGCATTATTAGGGACTCCCTGGTGGGAGTTTGATTCCTGGTGCTGTTGCAGGGAAACATGTCAGTTTTATGGTTGGGATCTGGAGTTCAGGGTTGGATGGTCACTGTCTGATCACATGAAGTCTAAGTCGAGTCCCATAATGAATGTTTGGAGTGGGAGGCACCCCTGTATTATAAAATTTATGTATTCTTATATCTATTAGATAAGAACTTGTTACTATACATTACTATGCATAAGAGTTCCTCCTTTTTAGTATGCCTATGCAAAAGGGAACAGTACCATATTATATTGCTGGTTTATTTCGGGGTAAGAATGACAGGCTCAATGATCCCTGTACCTTGGTTTTGACCTGAACTTTTATCCCAAGTTAGAATTTGTCTTGCTGCTTCTTTCTACTTTAGAAATAAATGAGATCATCCATTGTGTAATTGTTTTTCTTCCTATTTACTTTGTATAATAGAACAGTCTCAAATTATAGTGAAAATTTTTATTTCACCTTTTTATGACTGAGTAATATTTCACTGGGTATGTATATATACATACATATATATTTCACAATTTCTTTGTTAATTTACCTTTCATTGGGCTTTTCGGTTATTTACGTATATATTTTTGAATTAGTGGTTTTGTGTTATTGAAATAAATGCCCAAAAGTAGAATTATTATTTGTGGCATTGTATGCTGGATACATTTTCAGTTTTTCATGTGTGTTCTTTGGTTTTTGGGCCACATCTGGTGACACTCAGGGGTTACTCCTGATTACACGCTCAGAAATCACTCCTGGCTCGGGAGACTATCTGGGACTCTGGGGGATCAAACTGTGGTCTGTTCTCGGTCAGCCACATGCAAGGCAAACACCCTACAGCTGTGTCACTGATTCATCCCCCCCACCCCAGTTTCAGGGTTTTTTTTTTGGTTTTTGGGTCACACCCAGCAGTGCTCAGGGGTTACTCCTGGCTCTACGCTCAGAAATCACTCCTGGCAGGCTTGGGGGACCATATGGGATTCCGGGATTCGAACCACCAACCTTCTGCATGCACGGCAAACACCTTACCTCCATGTTATCTCTCCGGCCCCCCTCAGTTTCAGTTTTTTGAGAAGTCTTTCTACTGTTTTTTTTTTTTTTTTGTATCTCTACATTCCTGTCAACAGTGAATGAGGATTCCATTTGCACCACAATTCATTTCAGCAGCATTGGTTAATTCCTGTATTTTTGACAGAGCATTCTCAGTTCGTATGAAGTGAGAAAATATCTTTATAATTTTGATATTTATTTCCCTATTACTATCAATGATAGTAAATACTTTCTTGCAAGACTATTGACTATGTATCTTCTTTGCAGTAGTGTCTGTTTAGCTCTTCAGTTTTTGATGAGGTTGTTTATTTTTGTTGTTAAGTTTTTTAAGTGCTTTATATACTTAGATATTATGGTATATATAGTATATATGGCATGCACATTTTCTCTGTCATAGTGATTTTTGCTCTTTTGACATTTCTTTCCAGTAAAAAAAACATAAAAATCATCACTCTGTCCTTGCAATCATAGGTGTTAAAGGCATAAGTACGTGAAATATTTTAGTGCTTATAAAATAAGCTATATTTTAGTAACTATTACATAAAATATTATAGTATATTGAATTTCAAAGTAACTTAGTAGCCTCTGATATACTCTGTTTCTAAGAAACAAGGATAAATGGACTCTGATATTCTTACTCCAGTAGCTCCTGGTATGTATCTGTGTACTAGATAAATAGTTGAATCGAAAAATAGATGAATAGAGGCCAAACCTCTTCCGAATTAGAGATGTGAATTAAATAATCAATAAAGGGGCTATTATGCCTAGATAAAACAGGGGCTATCCTGTTATTAGCATGTATAAGTTAATAACAAGCAAGTTAATTATAGATTTTCAAATGTCTACATTTAGTGATTATGCATATTATAGGAAGAGAATAAATCTTGTATTTAAATAAAATAAGTCACAATTTAATGTAAGTTTATTATAGGAAGAGAATAAATCTTGTATTTAAATAAAAATAAGAATCACAATTTAACTTAAGTTCATTGAATGATAAATTTATTAGAACTATTTTAAAAAATAGTTTATTATAAAAGAAAATATTTTAGTTTTCCTCTTCTAAAAAAATTGGCTAGCTGGGGCCAGAGTGGTAGTGCTAGAGGTAGGGCATCTGCCTTGCAAGCGCTAGCCTAGGACGGACAGCGGTTTGATCCCCTGGTGTCCCATATGGTCTCTCAAGCCAGGAGCAATTTCTGAGCACATAGCCTGGAGTAACCCCTGAGCGTCACTGGGTGTGGCTCCAAAACAAAAACAAAAATGGCTAGCAATTGCCATGTCTGCATTTGATCAGCTTCATATACTCACTCTGTTCTTTATAAAGATGTAAACCAAGTTGTGAAAAATTATGGGTACACCTTAAAAATTCAGGTATGCAACTGGAAGCTGAGAATTTCAGAAGAGGCAGGTCAAGTCCCCACCTTGCTGATGTCATACCAGCTATATCCACCATCAACAGTTGTCATTTCATGAATAACCCAGATTCACTACACATCTGTGGCTTTTTACAGAATCACCAATCTGCCCCAAACTCCAGGTATGTTGGTGTGTGGGCTAATATCATCAGGACTTTTTTTGAACTGAGTAGAGGCACTCTCCCCCCTTCCCCTGCCTTCTGCACTTTGGAAGCCCTCTTGACCCAAGAATGTCATCAGGAGAATCTTTGCTGCTCACTTCACCTACACAAAGCAAGACATTAAACAAGAAACTAGTACTGTCCAAGATTAATTCTCCATTCCTTCTTCCTCTCTCCCTCCTTCTTCAGTGGTCATCCTCCTTTTTCTTTTCTCAGACTTTGATCACTGTTTACAATTTCAGTAAGACAAGAATTATGACACTACTAAGCATTTATCTAAGTGAAAAGTTTTCAAAGATGCTGGAAATACAAAACAATGGGTCTGTGAAGTAGTAACGATCATCTCTTCTGGAATTGGAGGTTTGAACTGCAGCTCCATGTCTCGGCCAGACATTGGTTACTAGCCCTGTGGACTCAGAGTATTGCTGCTTATTATCTACTGTATATCCTCATAAATGCCCAGTACTAAGGTAGCAGGATGCCCCTCACACAGTGGGGAAACTAACAGGAGACCACTCAGAGATATTTTTAGTTGTTCAGGACTAGGATCTTTCTCATTTACCCTGGACAACTATAAGTCTGAACCTGCTCTCTACCCAGGCGTCTCTGGGCTCAAGCCCCATTTACCTCCAGAACACTATCTACCAGATGGCTAGATAGAGCTAGTGGACCTGGTTGTTTGTGTCTCTGACCAAGGACAGGAAAGTATTATTATTATATTACTCCATTTTATTCCTGGAAGCTGCAAAGAAAGAAAAAGAAATGTCAGTGGATCTACTTTTTCTTTCCTTATAGCTTGAAGTAGAGCTATTGTAATTCATTGTAATTCATATTTGGATGGGTAGTATTAGTGTACCTAGATTCTATTAGTCTCATTTATCCTTTAATTCTGGATATCTGTCTCCCTATATCTGAACTGTGTAAAAATATAGACCTATGTCTTCCTAATACAAGATTTCCCAGGAATGGTTATAAGAAGTATAGATAATCTTATTGTTGAGATGTTCATTGTTTGTATATAGGCTTATTTTCCTAAGCTTAAAAATGCACTTCCACTGTAACTTTACCTTGTCCTCTTTTTTTGCATCTTTGTTCTCATAATTAAAAATAAGTATTGGATTACGAAAAAAAAAAGAAATAATAAAAAAATTATTCTAGGCCAACTTAGGAAAGAGATTGTTAGCTTCTTTTTTGTTTATTTATTTATTTTGGGCCACACCCATTGACAATCAGGGGTTACTTCTGTCTCTGCACTCAGAAATAGCTCCTGGCTCAGGCAACTATATGGGACACTGGGGATAGAACCTAGGTCCCTCCTGGGCAACTGCGTGCAAGGCAAATGCCCTTACCACTGTGCTATCATCTCTCAGGCCCCGATTGTCAGCCTTTTACAAAAATAAACTGGCCGTTTGCCTTGCACACAGCTGACCTAGGATGGACCATGGTTTCATCCCCTGGAATCCCATATGGGCCCCAAGACAGGAGTGATTTCTGAGTGCATAGCCAGGAGTAACCCCTGAGCATCACTGGGTATGGCCCCTCCCCCCCCAAAATGAAAATAAATAAATAAACTGGCCCTGTGTTCTACATTGCTTCCAATATTTGAGAAGGTCTAACAGGTACCTATTGTGGAATTCCAAGTGTCTGAGCCACACTGCTAGTGGTTATGGAATTGCCAAACACCTTGTCTTCATTTTGTCCTTGTTTCTCAAAACAACATACATGTATAAATAAATATACACATTAAAATATTGTTTTGTTGTATTTTAAGCAGCTGTCATCTTACATGCTAACATTATTATGTTACAGTGTATACAATTTACTTTTCAAAAATATTTAAATCTGCTTTATGTCTATACATTTGTTCAGAAAATATTAAACTGGTATATGCCAGACCCTGTGATAACAGGTTCATGTGGATGATCTGGTTTAGCCACTAGTAATATGCTATGGAGAAAGGGTAGAAATGCTTAGCTCAGCCTGTTCAAAAACTGGTGTTTAGTTCATTGATTAGGCTTCACTAAATGTGCTACTTTGCTTTTTTTCACAAGCTGTTTAGAAGAACTGTATTCAAATGAGGCCAGAACTTGTTATTTTTTAAAATTGAATAAAGAAATTTGAGTTTGTAAAACTTTCCATTATAAGGCCACCTGTATACTTAAAACAGTTAAACTGTTTTTTTCAGCTGCCTGCAGTTCTGTTTCTCAACTAACACCGACAGATAAAGATGACCTTCCTCTGAGAAGGGTTGCTTTGTTTGTGGTTTTTCTGTCACTACCAGGAGGGACAGCTAGCCTAATCCAAAGGGAATGACTAGATGCAATTTACTGACAGAATCATATGCTGACTAGCAACTGAAAAATAATAGTCAAATAATGATTTCATTGTTCCATTCTGTATCCATGACAACGAGATCTCTGGAGGTAGCCCAGAACATTGCCTGGGAATGTTCTTTGATTCAGACATTACTATTTTGAGGAAGTTTACAATTTATTCTGGAGGCAAGACTAAGGATAAAAATAAACTTCCCAATATCTAGCTAATCTTAGTGTTTTAATATGTCTGAACATTCTCTGTCACTTCTGTTTACTAGTTTTCTTACCCCTTTAAAAAAAACCTACTTTATGGTATAGTTTCTGTCATGTCAGTGCTGATGAGTTCCTACTTTGAAGTTGGACAGTCTTTAATCATGGTGGGGCCTTTGGAAAGCTTCTTCATATTTCTAATATTCATATTTTTATTTATAAAATATGATTACTAGTAGAATCTGTCTCAGAAATTTGCTGTAAGTTAAATGAAATAATGCACTTAATGTAACTTACTTAATGTAAGTTAAGAGAAATAATAAGTGAAATAAAGTTCTGAGCCCACTGCTTGGCACACACATCATTAAAGTGGTAGTTTATTAATATTGGTAGCTGATTCTGATGCCAGGGCCACATGCTAGATCAACTAAATCAGATCTTTGGTAATTGAACCCAGGACCCAACAATTTTTTTAAATACATAAATTACTTTATTTAAAGGCCATGTGTTGTATAGTTGATCATAAAACATGTTTCTAGGTAAGTTGGAGTGAAGTTATTTTAAAAGGTAAAATTAAATAAATTAAGAAACAAGAAAATAAAGTGTACAGCACAAGAAAATTTGTGAAAATTGTTGCATCTTACATGAGGTTAAGTCATTGTCAAAAGGCTTAGTAAACTTGTGTTACTAGTTGATCTCTTTCTGTTTCTTTTTCTATTTCTGAACATTAGGTGATATATGCCTTGGCATCTAGATCAGTGTGTTTCTATTGGGGTCACAGTATTAAAAGATTAGATTTTTTTCAAGGGACCTGTTACTTATCGATATCATAGTAGACTAAATATATTGAGAGTAGGATAATATTTTATATTATCAGAATACAAAGTGTGAATGTGTGGGCCAGAGTCATGGCGCAAGTGGTAAGGCATCTATCTGCCTTGCCCGCACTAGCCTAGGATGGACCTCGGTTTGATTCCCCAGCGTCCCATATTTGTCCCCCAAGCCAGGAGCGATTTCTGAGCGCATAGCCAGGAGTTGTAGTATAAAATAATTAAGAGGTCCTTTGGATGGGCTTGGATGGTGGTGGATGGTGATGGAATGAATGGAGGGGCCTTTCTCTGCTGTCCCAGGCCCACGTAGCTTCAACTCCCTTCAGCTGGCGGGTCTACCGGTTCAGGGTGGCGGCAGGGAGAAAATCCACTCACAGGCAGGCTTCAGGAAATATCAGCTTTATTCATGCCTTAGCCAACACGTGTGGCTTCTCTCATAATCTTTTACACTGGATTCCTATTCAGCCCTGCATTGGTACCTTGTTTTTCAGCCACCTCTCCTCCAGATACTTCTCCTTCCTCCTTCCATGCAAAATCCCCTTTTGCCCCTGAGCCCAATCCTTTTGTAATCTCCCCAAGACCCCTCCCAGAAATGGGAGAGTCTTTCTTGTAGGTAAGGTTACTCGAAGAATTGCGGGGTGGGGTTACAGGAGTAACCCCTGAGCATCACTGGGTGTGGCCCAAAATCAAACAAACAAAAACCCCAACAAAATGTGAATGTGAACGATGTATACAAATTAAATAATACTAAGAAAAATATTTTATACTCAGTGGCATTAGACAATTAAGTTAATTGACAGAACTAATCATAATATTTAGTTTGTGCTATTTTAGCATAAACTCAATATGAACCAAACACTTTCCACAGTCAAAACTGTGTTTTGTTTACTTTTGTAATTTTTGGGAAAACCACTGATAATGCAAATTACTTGCCTTTACGTTGCTTATGCTGAATCTGCACCTTTATCCACTTATCATAGAATTAAATCTTTTGGAAAAATAAGACTAAGATCTAGGACAAACTCAATTGTATTATTTCTATAAGAAAATTTAGTTACTTTCTGAAAGTCCATGAGCTATAATTAAGATTTCAGATATTATAAAGTTAAAATAATATGCTACCACAAGAATAAGATTTTCCAAAGAAATTTTGTGTGTGTGTGTGTGTGTGTGTGTGTGTGTGTGTGTGTGTGTGTGTGATGGTGATGGTGATGGTGGAAACACCCACCAGTGCTCAGGAGTTATTCCTGGCTCTTGTACTCAGCTATTACAACTGGCAGGCTGAGAATTCTGGGGATCGAACCTGGATCAGCTGTGTATGTACTAATGCTGTACTATTTCTGTATGCTACCTGCTGGACTACTACTCCAGCCACCATATCCCCTCCAGATTTCTTAACTACCAAATCATTTAACTGTATTTTCAAAAAATTATTTCTCCAAATTTTGATATCACCTTTTTTTTGATAAACGAGTTACCTCTATCTCAATCTTTTTCAGAAGAATGCTTGCTTTTCTCTAAGTTTTAATATCATCTTTATGCTGTAAGTTACTTCTATTTTAATCCTCAGAAAAATGTTATTAAATGTTATTAAAGTACTTTATCTCACATGCAGTTTTTTTTTGGGGGGGGGGTTTTGGCCACACCCGGTGATGCTCAGGGATTACTCCTGGCTATGCCCTCAGAAATCGCTCCTGGCTTGGGGACCATATGAATTGTGGTCAGTCCTAGGCTAGTGTGCTCAAGGCAGTTGCCTTATGGCTTGAGCCACCAATATGGCCTCTCATATGCCTTATTAATTTTGTAGTGCAGACTTTTTAAACTTACATGTATTTTTGCTATCCATCACAATATTTATATTTGTTCCAGGTATTTTATTATAACTGTTCTTAATCTGTTCCTTCAATATCTCAGTAAGGATGTAGGTTCAGAAATAGCTTCATTTATAGGTGTAACATTAAGGCATTTCAGTAGAACCATGGCAAAAATTCTTATTTTGCAGTCAGAAGTGCTTTTCATTAACTCATTATGTGTTTAGAAAGTGTTATTAAGCTAAAAATACATTTTATGCCATTTTAAGCAGCAGGCATACAAATGAAAAAGACACAGTTTATACCTTTCAGGAACTCTATACATAGTGCCATTAATGCATTTTACAGTTTTTTGCCCCTGTCTTCCAAGGTACTCTACATTTCGAGAAATTGCCATGTTCCAAGCTTTTAACTCTTTTGATTCATAGGCAAGAAATGAATTGATTTAGTTCAGAAATCTGCCTTCTATAGCTGTCTTATGTGGTTTTTTACTACATGCAGGATCAGCCTGGATTTGAATGCCCCTTGCACCTGGATTTTTCTAGCAATTTCTATTTATTTCATGATAGCATTTGGAAATGCTCTGGTGTTTTTCTAAGTCTATTATTTAGTAATGCATTAATTATTTTCTTTTTTAAAAAACTGTTAATGTTTATTTTAGTCTTGGCAGATGCTATTTTGCAGATTAAGCATTTTGTTTCATTTCTTAATGCTAACTTTTCAAGTATTTAACTGGGTTTTGAAGTAAAACTTGCTGAATTAATATATGCATACTTACTAGACAAATTAACTTTTATAGTAAGGTGTAAAATTTAAGTTTAATGGAACTCTTTTAAGTATATCCACATTTATTTCAGTGAAATCTTGGAGTGAAGTTATTGCCTTGTCTTTTGTGATCAGTCATATTCTTCTTATTTTATAGCATAAAATAGGAGTCAATTACATAGTGAGAACTATTTTAGTCTTTGCTGAGTATTCATAGTTGTTGCCCTAAAGGAAGGAAAGTTCGAAAAGAATATTAGTAGTTTTTTTAGTTGCTGAGTAGGAACATCTTATTTTTTATAAGTTTTCCATGAACATTTTGAAGTTAAAAGTGCATAAAAGAAAAATATAAGTGGGAATAATATTGAAAAGTTAAAATATATTGTTAAGTGGCAAATAAATGAAATATAACTCTTACTCTTATATACAAGTATTTTAGCTTAATGTCAATAAAGTTTAAATTAGTTCAGACTTTTCTTATTAGAATAAATGTTTCCTTTTAAAATGCATGATAATCATAATCAAGACAAAATTTGTCCTGTTATTTATTTTCAAAATGATTGTACATGTTTAGCAGACTTTTGATTTAAATCCCTAGTGATATATTGGAGACAGATGTTTAGATGACCTCATGTTTAAAGTAATGTTATATTTGGACACGAGATTAAATTTTCCTTAAAATCTTCCCTTATAAGTTAAACTATGTGGTAGTATACAAAAACTAATCAATGATTTGCAGTGGATTAATACAATTCCAATATTTAAAATAAATTTTCTATTTTTTGTGGAATTTAGCATAGTACAAAAGAGTTGATTATGAAACAGCTGTTTACAAATGAAAATATTGTTTTTGGCTGCCAGCTAAATGAGAAACAGATTTGAAAAGTTTCATGAATTTGAATGCAAATTTACCATATCATTTATACTGAACCAAAGAATATTGGTAAGACTTGTAATGTATTTTATGAAGAAATTTGGTCGAAGACTATTTTTCAGGAGAACATAATATAGGCATGTAAGTAATTGCTTTGTCAAGAACTAACTTTTCCTCTGAAAATAAATGACTGAAATGTGTAGGTATATATTTAAACAGCTTTCAAAAAGTTCTCAAAAATATTTTACTTTCAACGAATATAATAAGATGATGGTATTGCATAGTGCAGAGAATGAGATAAGAGAAGTTATCCAGTGTAATAAATTAACATAGATACAAATATATCTTAGGTAATGCTATGATACCTAGGACACTTGTTAGTATTTAGGTTTTAAGTACTAAGTCTTAGTGCTATAGACCTTAATATATAATACATTTCTTCAGCTGTTAGAATGTCACTGAAAATCAAATTGCTATGGAAGTTATTATTTTGAATTTTTGAAATTTTTATGGATATATAAATAAGGCTTGAAGTCTTTATTTCATAAATTTGAATATGACTTTTTTGAATATCAAAGATCAACTTATTTGAGACAGTCTCAAATTAAAACTTCTCAGTTAAATATTGCTTTCTTACTTAAAAAAAACAACAACAACAAAAAAAAAAACAACTTTTGGGGCCGGAGAGGTGGCGCTAGAGAAAAGGTGTCTGCCTTGCAAGTGCTAGCCAAGGAAGGACCACGGTTCTATCCCCTGGCGTCCCATATGGTCCCCCCAGGCCAGGGGCAATTTCTGAGCCCTTAGCCAGGAGTAAGCCCTGAGCATCAAACGGGTGTGGCCCAGAAAGCAAAAACAAACAAACAAAAAGCCCTTTTAATTGTATTTCTCCTTTCCTTGGTTCAGTTTTCTAAAAGTGAGGTCATCTCTTTGTAGTAGCAGTTTTTTGTTTTTTTTTTTTAATTTACTTGGATTGAGACCAGCGAAATATTACATCAGGCAAGGTCCTTGCCTTGAATGAGGCTGATCTGGCCTCAATCCATGGCATCCCATAAGGTCTCCTGAAATTTTCCAGGAATGATCTTGGAGTGCAGAGTGAGGACTAAGATCTGAGCCCAGCTGGGACTGAACCCAAAACAAATAAACAACAACTTACCCAAACAATAAATACCTATTGGCACATGGACTTTTACATCTGATTTTGTTGATATGATAACCGAGTGTCTGTTTACTCCCTACATTGTTAATAATTTCTGGAGAAACAAGTGGACTTTGCACAAAATATGTTGAAAAATATGTTTTGGAACAAAAAGACCAAAAGGATCTAGCTAGAGTCAAGCACAAGAATGCAATTTTACTGATATTGACGAATGTTATCCTTAATGATATTTTTCCCTTTTTAGCCAATTTGGTTTTTTGTTGTTGTTGTTGTTTGTTTTTTGGGTCACACCCGGAACTGCTCAGGGGTTACTCCTGGCTTTATGCTCAGAAATCGCCCCTGGCAGGCACATGGAATGCCGGGATTCGAACCACCGTCCTTCTGCATGAAAGGCAAACATCTTACCTCCATGCTATCTCTCCGGTCCCCATTTTTAGCCTATTTGAATTACTTTATACAGCTTATAAAAGTCAGTAGATAAAATGTATCTGTAAAATGAAATCATTCTGGAGCCTTCTTAGAATTAGGGAAGAAGAGGGAGATTCCTATTTCTACCTGAAGTCACAACAGCCTGAAGTTATACCTAACACCCTCCAACTTAGAAACTGCCCAGCTTCACAAGTAATCTCCGAAAGAATGATGAGCAGTGGGATCAGTCTACATGCTGGAAGCTAGGGTATTCTTAGAATGGGTTGGCCCAAACCCTCTTCTTCTCAGACCCCTCTGGAAAATCTAGCAACCCCCACCTACAACTGCCATCTTGCCAGCAGAGGAAAGGTCCAGCTCTATAATTAATCTCCCAGAGATGCTGCCAATTCTTCTCAGATAGACTGATCTATGCTGACAACTTTGGAGCCTACTGGGAATGGCACGGAGAAGGGGTGTAGATTTGCTTTCTGTTTGAAAGTACAGCAGCCTATAGCCATACCCAACACCCTCAGACATAAAAATAGCCCTGCTTCACAACTTCATCTTATCAAACTTCCAAGCAACCATTGTTCTACATCTATAGCTCCTAGAAACTTTCAAATTTTATAGTACTTTAAGCCCAGAAGGTTTACAGCAAAACTTATGAGAAAGTTCTATAAACTAACCAAGCTCAAAGAATCTAAATAATAACAGAAGACTCAACTAGCTCTCATCATTATGATAGAACCTTAGTTAATGATTTTAGTAACACCATTTTGAAATACAAAAATGATCACCAATAGGCTCTTATTGATCAAAGTGAAGATAATTCTGTTTGCCTTCGTATTGCAACAAACAATCTGAAGTAAGTTTGTTTATACTTGCAAGGGGATAATGACATTTACCCATATCTAGATGAATAATACTAAATGTATAAAATTTCACAAAGCTTTAAATAACACTTTTAATAAATTAACTGGTTGTTCATGAAAATAATTTTAAAACAAATATTAAATAGATAAAACCTACAAGTATACAATTTAGAAAGAATGAGAAGAGAAGTAAAAAATTAAGGAAAAATCTGAATAGGCTTGTAATAGTACAAAATTGTATTTTCCCATCATGTCTAAAAAGGAAAAAAGGGAGAGAGTGAAAAATGTCTGTCATGAAGGCAGGCAGAGAGAGGGAAGAGGAGACTGGAGGGAAACTGGGGACATTGTTGGAGAGAAATGTGTCCTGTAAATGGATGTGTATTCATGCACAAAGTTCAAATCCACATGGATTAAAGACCTTGATATCAGGCCTGGAACCATAAGGTATATAGAAGAACACATGGGTAAAACACTTTATGACATTGAGACTACAGGCATCTTCAAAAGAGAAACAGCACTGTCCAAATAAATGGAAGCAGAGATAAACAGATGGGACTATATATAATCTGAGAAGCTTCTGCACCTCAAAGGAAATAGTGATGAGGATACAAAAGCCACCCAAAGAATGGGAAAAACTATTCACCCAGTACCCATCAGATAAGGGCTAATACCAAAGATACACAAGGTACTGACAGAACTTAACAAGAAAAAACATCTAACCAACTGCATCAAAACATTAGAAGAATAAATGAACAATTTCTCAACGAAGAAATGCAAATGGCCAAAAGACACTTGAAAAATGCTCCATATCACTAATTATCAGGGAGATGCAAATCAAAACAACAATGAGGTACCATCTCACACCACAGAGATTGGTGCACATCACAAAGAATAAAAACAATCAGTGCTGGCAGGGATGTGGGGAGAAAGGAACTTTTATTCACTGCTGGTGGGAATGCCATTTAGTCCAACCTTTATGGAAAACAGTATGGAGATTCCTCAATAAACTGGAAATTGAGCTCCCATATGATCCAGTTATACCACTCCTAGGGATATATCCTAGGAATACAAAAATGCAACACAAGAATGCCTTATGCACACCTATATTCATTGCAGTGCTATTTACAATAGCTAGAATCTGGGAACAACCCAGATGCCTGACAACAGATGAGTGGCTAAAGAACCTGTGGTACATAAACACAATGGTATAATATGCAGCCATCAGAAGAAATGAAGTCATAAAATTTTACTATACATTCATAGACATGGATCTACTATGCTGAGTGAAATAAGTCATAAGGAGAAAGATAGACACACATATGGGTTTTAAGAAAAGTAAAAATCATTATTGTAATAATGCACAGAGACAATAGAGATGAGGGCTGGAAGGTCCGGCCCATGATATGAAGCTTGCCACAAAGAGTGGTGAGTTCATTTGGAGAAATGACTACATGGACAAGTACCATGACATTGGTTGTCGGAATACTGTACTGGTGAAGAGGTATGCTTTTTTTTTATTTTACTTTTATTTATATAACTGAAACCCAACTACAAACCTGTTTGTATTCATGCTTCTAAATAAAGATATTAAAATATAAAGAATGTAAATAGAAAAAAATAAAGGGATATGTATTGATACTGTCTGATTGAAAATCATAAACAACATTTTAACTGTGTATCTCATAGTGATTCAATTGAAGAATTTATTAAAAATAAAAGTATGTTTAAAATAAAAGTATGTTATCCTAAAATTATAATATTGGTTTTATGTTAGATAAAATCACAGGTGGTCTATTTGTATCTAATTAGTAAGTAATAAAAAATTTTATAGGTTAACAAAAATCACCTGAAGAGACATAGCACATTCCATACAAAATGAAACTTTATTATTGGAAAAGTATGAAATCCATTAGTAAGCTAGGACTAAACAGATCTTTCTTAATCTAGTAGATGATAACCATAAGTGCCATGAGTGGGAAAGTAGTAATAACTTTGCCTTATCTCTTAAAGAAGTGCCTTGAATGCTTCTTGCTAATCTGGTTTAAAGATTATTAATTCCCTATATTCTTGCCTGTACATGAGGCTTACTATCATTACTTCAAAACTGAATGATAATCTAGCTGTATATGATGTTCTTGGGGAGGTGAAATGAAATCAGTGAGATGAAATCAGAAGACCCTCTATCGTAGGGTTTATCCTGTGCAAAAACCAAGATCACTAAGTACAAGAGACTGACTACAACAACTGCAACTGAGTAGAACTTTTCCTAGGACCATAAAGAAAGACTCTATCCTAGGCTTCGTCCCAGAATTTGTGCAAAAACCAAGATTTCTAATTACAGAGGACTGACTTTGACAACTGTGACTGAGCAGAATGTTTCCTGGCACCATAAAGAAAGAGCTTGGGGTATGACAACTAACATGCCTGGAGCATGTAGTTGGTCTCATGACAGTATGCTTCAAGGGTAGAGACACCCCATATCTGTTAGGCCAAGAAAATTTCCTTTCGGGGCCGGGCGGTGGCGCTGGAGGTAAGGTGCCTGCCTTGCCTGCGCTAGACTAGGACGGACCGCGGTTCGATCCCCCGGCATCCCATATGGTCCCCCAAGAAGCCAGGAGCAACTTCTGAGCGCATAGCCAGGAGTAACCCCTGAGCGTCACAGGGTGTGGCCCAAAAACCAAAAAAAAAAAAAAAAAAAAAAAAAAAGAAAATTTCCTTTCTAATTTCCCAATATTTACTGCACCTATACAAAAAAAACTTGCCACATCTGCCATTCATTAAACATTTTTATTTATTTTATTTTTTATGTATTTAATTTTAATTTTACCTTATTTTCTTCTTTCTTTGTCTTACTTCTTTTAATTTTATTTATATTTATAGACAGGGGCTCTGCCCACTTTTTTTTTTTTTACAGAACCATAGAACATAGATCATCTTGTTCTGCCTTATATATATATATATATATATATATATATATATATATATATATATATATATATATATATATATGTTTTTTCGTGTTTTTTTTTGTGTGGTTTTTGGGTCACACCCAGCAGTGCTCAGGGGTTTTTCCTGGCTCTATGCTCAGAAATTGCTCCTGGCAGGCACGGGGGACCATATGAGACGCTGGGATTCAAACTGATGACTTTCTGCATGAAAGGTAAATGCCTTACCTCCATGCTATCTCTCTGGCCCCCTGCCTCATATTTTTATATTTTTGTCCTGCACGTTCAGTTTTATTTAGCTTTATTTTTGTTTACTTTATTCTTTATTTTGTTTTTTGTTTGTTTTGGGCCAAACCCATTGACATTCTGGGGTTACTTCTGGCTATGCACTCAGAAATTGCTCCTGGCTTTGGGGAACCATATGGGATGCTGGTAGATGCCTTACCTCTATATTTTTTTTGTTTGTTTTTTGACTTTATTTATTTTTTTATCTTTTTTTATTGTGACCAATGTGAATTACAAGTCTTTCACAGTTACATTTAAGGTACAAAGTGACAGTGAATTAGGGCCATTCCCACCACCAGTGTTGTCCTCTCTTCACCCCTGTTCCCAGCATGCATCCCATACCCCCTCCCCCCTTTTCACCCTGGACTGCTAGTAGTCAGTGCCTTTTGTATATAAGTTGATATATATTGGGTATCTTGATTCTGTTGTTGATGACTTTGGGTTTAGTGTTTGGGTCTGATCATTTTTTATTTCAACTCAATGTTCATAAGACTGTTTGCTTCTGGTAACATCCACTTTCCCCCCCTCTATTTATGTGTCTCATATTTTTATGTCTTCCTACAAACTGAGAAAAAAAAGTGGATGAGACCCAGGGGTCAAGAGGTCTCAGGAGCATTGAGTGGAAATAAAAAATAGTCAAACTTAAATTTCCAAACCAAAGAAAACAATAGAATCAAGAGACTCAAACTACAACAAACTATACACAAAAGGGACCTGTTATACTAGCAGTCCAGGGGGCAAAGAATGAAGAGATGGGAGGCATGCTGGAAACTTTTGAGGAGGGAGGTCAACACTGGTGGTGGGAATAGCCCTTATTCACTGTCACTATGTGCCTAAATACAGCTGTGAAAGACTTGTAATTCACATTGGTCTCAATAAAAATTATAAAAAAAATAATTGTCCTTATATATTGGATTTTGTCATTGGGTATTCAATTCTGACCCATTGATCAAATTGCCTGTCTTTATTCCATGCAGTTTTGGTCACTGTAGTTTCATAATACATTCCTAATTTGTACCTAATAAGTAACCTTACCCAATATTCTATTTTTCAGTTTGGCTTTGGCAATAGTGGTATTTTCTGATTACATCAAACTTTATGATCGACTTTTCTAGATACTTGAAGAATGTTGTCTGAATTTGAATGGGGATTGTATTGAATGTATATAACATCTTAAAGAGGAAAGTCACTTTAATAATATTGATTCTTTTAACCTATGAGCATAGAATATTTTTCTATTTCCTAAGGTCTATCTATTTCTTAAGTGATTTGAAGTTATTATTGTATAGATATCTCATGTCTTTTGTTAAGTTGATTCCAAGATACAGAAAATTTTAGGTACTATTTTTAATGGGCTAAATTCCTTGATTGCTTTTCTCAGTTTCATTCTTTGTATATAAGAATGTGACCAATTTCTGTGTATTAACTTTGTAGCCTGCTACTTTTCTGTTTACAGTTTCTAGAAGTTTCTTGGGTGGACTCTTTGGTATTATATATATTATTTTATCTGCAAAATAATGATAATTTCAGTTTGATAGATTCTACTTAACTGTGGTTTAGTTTCTTGTATTTGAGTATTACTATCTTTGTCATAGGGTATCAATCTAAGTGTACAGATCAGAATTACATGTGTAGATTAAACATAAACAGTGATTCTCATTTTTGGCTGCACATTAGCGTAGTCTGGCAGATATTAAAATATTCCATGATCTGGTCATGACCTAGAGTAATTAAAACAAAAATCTTGGGATGTCAAACTAAAGAAAGAATCAGTATTTTTTAATCTGCTCAAGAAATTCCACTTAACAGCCAAGGTTAAGATTATTACTCTGCACCGGCTGCTTATTTTTAGATATCCTCTTTGATCTAAGTGATATGATCATTTTTGTCCTTAACACTTAAAATATTGATGTGAGTTGCATGCTTTTTCATTTGCTGATATCTTGTTTATGACAAAAAATATTGTTATTTTTACTTTCCTGTGTCCAAAACACTTCTGGGCTTCCCTGGATAGTGTAGACAGTGTTCTTCATCTATGAGGTCTTCTGCATATGTCTGCTGCTGACAACTGCTTTGTTAGTATCAGACAAATATAAAACATCTTGCTGACTATGCTGCAGTGAGCTTGGATGAATGCCATACCAAAATGTTCACAAAGAGACCTCATAAGATGAAATGTCACCACAACAACATGTGTTTTACTCAATGACATGCCCTAGTATTACATTAAACAAATTCCTTTTTGTTGCTTCTTTCATAAAAACCCACAAAGATTCTGAGGTTAGTCTGTATGACTCTGTTGAGAAGGGGAGTATTTAACTTCTTATATTTAAAAACTTTTCAATGTAATATACATAGTAGATATAGGTTCACAAATTTAAAATATTGAACACATATTACTTAAAATATATTAACTTATATAACTTGTACCTTGTCAATAAATAGAATATTACTAGCAGCCTAGAAGTAGCCCCTTGCCTTCTAATTATCTTCTTCTTCCTACTCCAATGGTAGGGCATATAACATTTTCTTTTTCTTTTTAGTGCCCAGATCCCCGCGAAATTCGTTTTCAATGAAGTGTATTTTGCCTCCCCATTAGAACCCTTTTACAATCTGGCCAAAACCAGCCACTCGTTCTCTATGGTTATTTTTTCCATCTGTTTAGAATTCACATCCACAAAGTATAGTTGCTTCATCTACTCAAGGAGGGAATGTCTCCAGAATATGTCTCCATAAACTTCTTAATTTTTAAAATAGTCACTGCCAGGAGCTTAATGAGAAATCATCAAATCTTCTTTGGCTGCAAAACTTTCTCAGGGTGGATATTTCTCAAAAGAGCCATCCTATGCCCAGAGCCTGCTGTGAATTTTTAAAAATAACTTCATTTAAGGTTTGCTTGGGTTGGAGTTCATATATGGAGTAATGATTTTTACTATTTTTCTTTAGATATATGCTTTAAGTATCATAATATGTTGGCTATGATTATTACAAGTCAAAGAGCTGTTTGAAACTTACCAGAGAATAAGACATTTTAGGCATGTGAATAATTCAGAGCAAACATATCTGTCTTGATGTTATCTCAATGATCTATGTCATATTCTCTCTTCATATACACCAGTCATTGCCTTTCTCTTAGGATGGTCTGTTATATATGTGTGTGTGTGTGTGTGTGTGTGTGTATGTATGTGTGTGTGTGTGTGTGTGTGTGTGTAGGCTTACTAATGAAACTCAACTTTTATTGTTTTTCTTTGCCATTCTTATTTGGACAGTGTGGATATTGAGTTCTTTTTTTAAAAACTTCCCAAAATATTTTTAATAATGCTAAAGACATTGGTCCTAATAAAAACTATTAGTAGTTCTCACATGCATTTGAAAACTTTAATTTAGACAAGAAGTATAGACTACTCTAGATGAGAACTTTGAAACTATAAATAAAATTAGGAAAGCTTCTAATCTCATTTTAAGGTTACAGGTACAAAATAGAATGTCTCCTTTCTTAGTTGAACTATTTTGAACTCCTTTATTTAAAAATATATTTCTTACAATGTTCCTATTTTAATAGAACCTAGGGAAATACACAAAGTTCTTCTATCTAAGATCAGTCATTTTATTTATTTATTTATTTATTTATTTATTTATTTATTTATTTATTTATTTGATTTTGGGGCCATATCCAACACTGTGCTTAGAGATTACTCCTGGTTCTGAGCTCAGAAATTATTCCTGGCAGGCTCAGGGGACCATATGGAATGCTTGAGATCTAACATGGGTTGGATGCATGCAAAGTAAATGCCTTATCCACCGTGTTATTGCTCTGAACCCATTCTTTTATTAATTTTATGGCATATTATTGTTTAGTGAATGTATCTTGTTTTTTGCTGGCACAAAATAACTTTATAGTAACAGAAACAATCTTGTAAGGAACACTGGCAAGTCTGTTGATAGAGGAGTACATAGTTTCCATTACTAACCCCACTTTATTTACTTCACGTGAATAAAACTACATAAGGCTGCCTCTTGACAACAGAAATGCTAGGACAATAACATCTCTGCACTAAATGCAGGCCAGCTACCATTCATAAGAAAGAGCCAGTTCTTATTTTTTTCTAGCTTATCAGCCCAAGAAAGTGATGTTGAGGAAAATGTGAACTGTAATGGTTATATTAAGAGTTTTATGAAGTCTATTAGAGAAGTGAAAATTTATTGAAATAAAAGCAGTGGCTATGGTGTTCCAGTGTCTTGTACCCCATCCTACTTATTCAAGCACTTTACAATAGATCTTTCTGCACTGATAGAAATATACCAAATCTATACTGTCCAATAGTGTTAAGCTATTACTAGACACATGTGACTTGAAACCTTGGCTTGTGGCCAATGAAATGAAAGATATAAAATTTAAATGGTTTAAGTTTAAATATGAGTAGTAACCTATATATTAGATCACTGCATTTATATTATGCATTTGTACATACTACAAAATAATATTTGAAATGTAAAATAATAGAACATATTGACATTTAAATTCACTTTGAAGTAGAAGGATTCATTCATAGTCAAACATAAAATAGAGACCAGAGAGAGTATCAGTGCGTAGGGTGCTTACCTTGCACATAGTTGACTGGGTTTGATGCTTGGCCACTAATATAGTCCTCTGTGCATGGGATTACTTTTAGCATGCTCAGGGGACCTTATATAGTCAGGAATTGCACTGGGTCAGCAGTGTGAAAAGCAAGTACTTGAATCTCTGTACTATCTTTGGTTTCCAACGGCATAAATGTATATTATAATATAAATTTTGTCTTGTTCAGTTTGCTTGCTAAATTCATAGGCTCTTACCTTAGGACCACATTGCTTTTCTGGTCAGTAGCAAAACATTTGATTTCTCCTAGGTGGCATTATTTTTAAAGGCCTCTTCTTTTGACAACTTGAATAGGTTGTTGCTTTTTTTTTTAATCAAGTGTCAGTTTATCTTATCTCTGCCAAAATAATCCCAAAACTGCAAGGAGAAATTATGTTGACTTTAGTCCACTCTGTCTGCTTGATCAAATTTTCAGGTTTTCATATGTCAATTTGCATAATTTGAGACAAGACAAACAGTAGTCAGCTAGAAAACTGTTTTTTTTACAATTTTTGAAACTTAATCTTTGATCAGGACTTAATTTTTGATCAGTAGATTTATATAAGAGAAGACAATTTGAGATTCATTCTGACTGTGTGCAAAGATAATTGCCACACCTTCTTTTTAGCTTTCTTATTGAATTGCGTAGAGGAGGCAACAATGCTGCAGAGGTTAAAATCAAAGATCCTGCTCTAGCAGGCTAAAATCTGATTGTGTTCGAAATATCTTCAGTATTAGAGTTAAATAAGCTTTGGTCAAGTGGTAGGTATCCATAAAGGTATTTATCTATAGAGCTAGTTGATAAATGCGTTTTTTTATTTTAAGTTTTTAAAATTCAATTAAAGAATGGAATTAAAAATTATAGATAACTGCATCTTGTGTATACAATACACCAATTCCATCACCAGGGTCAAAATTCTTCCTCGAATGTTCTCAAATTCCCTTATAGTCCTCTCATTTTCACCTGCCACTTTGACTGCACCTTTCAGTTTGTGATTGTAGTCTAAATCTCAAATTTTGTTCTGACTGTTATGGTGTTTTAAATGAGCAAATCCTGGCTCCTTTATTTATTTATTTTTTTAATATATATAATTTTTATTTTGATCATAGTGTCTTACATATTGTTGACAATAACATTTTAGGTACATATTTACATAAAATCAGGGGGGATTCCCATCACCAATTTGTCCTCCCTACACCTTCGTTTTTGTCCTACCTCCCATTTTCTCTTCCCTCACCCCCAGGGCGGCTAGAATATGTGGTCCCCTCTGTATCCAACCCACTACTTAGTAGTCTTGCCCCTGTTTGGTCTTGATGCCTCCCTTATCTCCCCCTCTAACTGTAGGCAGGACTAGCTAATTCAAGTTGCATGATTTTGCCTGAAAAAGAGAAGATAAATAAACTGGGGTAAGAGTCTAATACTCCAAAAATGGATGGAATCCTTCTAGAGGCTCTCATCATCGATTTGGGAGATGAAGGAGAAAAAGAAGTTGAAACACTCCACCAGTACCAAAAAAAGAGTCAATTATCCAGGCTCCTTTATTTTTAACTCTAAAATCTCAGGCAAATTGCTAAATATTTTTGAGCTCTAGTTTTCTTTGTAAACTTAGAGTGGAAAATTCCCAATTTTTACAGTTGATAACATCATTATGTGCTTTGGAGTAATAATAATGGTAATGGCTTGTTATTCCTGCCTAATTTAGGGTGGTACTATTATAACAAGTTTACCTCTGTTTCTCTCCTTAGTGGACTCAAGTGTTATCAGAACGAGAGGATGGGCAAGTGACATTATTTTCATCTTAATATTGTAGAAAAAATTTTTTGTTTTGTTTTTTTGGGTCACACCTGACAGCGCTCAAGGGTTGCTCCTGGTTCTACGCTCAGAAATCGCTCCTGGCAGGCTCAGGGGACCATATGGATGCTGGGGTTTGAACCACTGTCCTTCTGCATGCAAGGCAAACACCCTACCTCCATGCTATCTCTCTGGCCCGCTGTAGAAAATTTTACTTCAAGACTTTCCAATAGGCTCTGGTGATTTTCTTTCAAAGGAAGTAAGTTCCATGGTCCTCTTTCTAAACTCATCAAACTCAAACCTACAGCAAATACAGTTTACTAGTTATATAAAAAATGTCTGGGAACTCTTTATATCTTTTTTTGTTGTTTTTTTGGGGTCAGACCCGGCAGCGCTCAGGGGTTACTCCTGGCTCTATGCTCAGAAATCGCTCCTGGCAGACTCAGGGGACCCTATGGGATGCCAGGATTTGAACCACCGACCTTCCGCATGGAAGGCAAACGCCTTACCTCCATGCTATCTCTCTGGCCTCAAATCTCTATATCTTAAAGGAACCATTGATTTTCTAGGATTTTAAAAAAATTTGTAAGGTGAATCAAATTGTCTATGTAAGCATGCTGAGGGTAGATACTAAGATACTAAATGTTCTGTTTTCTATAATTAGTAGTCACATTGCAAATACTTTTTAAATTGAACCAGACTAACATGTTGACATAATCATTTTGGTGTAATTGATTGTGGAAATCAATGTAAGGAAAATAATTCCATATTTTATGGTTCATTGCATGTGCTCTAAGTTTTGCTCATAACATCAAATTATATATATGTACAGTAGTTTTTGCTACACACTGTTTTTCTTAATAACTTGTAATGTAAAATGTATAATTTTGTTGGTAATCTTAAATCACACAACAAATGATAGGCACATACTATATATGTGTAATTTAGTAAATTAGGCAAATTCATTTCTTCCCTTAATTGGGGAATTTATTAAGAATACTTTGATCTGAGGCTGGGAAAATCTACGAAACTATGCCTGCCCAGTGGGGCCCGACCGTGAGAAATTGTGAGTGCTGCCTGTGTGTCTGTCTCCTGTCCTGTCACTTGAACCTCTTGCGAGTGGGCCAAAAAGAGGTTCCAGAAAACTCACTCTCCCAGAGGCTCATTCAAGGGCTGGCACACCAAGGAACTGCTTCACAACGTGAAAACTGGCTATAAGCAGAACTTTACAGAAGTCAGGTCCCCTGTTTGTGACATCAGGCTGGGAATATCTATGAAAATATGCCTGCCCAGTGGGGCCCGACCATGAGAAATTGTGAGTGCTGTCTGTGTGTGTCTGTCTCCTGTCCTGTCACTTGAACCTCTTGGGAGTGGGCCAAAAAGAGGCTCCAGAAAACTCGCTCTCCCAGAGGCTCATTCAAGGGCTGGCACACCAAGGAACTGCTTTACAATGTGAAAACCGGCTATAAGCAGTACTTTGCAGAAGTCAGGTCCCCTGTTTGTGATGTCAGGCTGGGAAAATCTAAGAAACAACACCTGCCCAGTGGGGCCCGACCATGCCATGAGAAATTGTGAGTGCTGCCTGTGTGTGTCTGTCTCCTGTCCTGTCGCTTGAACCTCTTGGGAGTGGGCCGAAAAGAGGCTCCAGCAGAGCATGGCCGCTCTGCTTCGCTTCCCGGCCGTGCACATTATTTAGCCAATGAATACAACCACAACACGTAGAAAAACCCACAATACAATTGTGACAATATGGAAAAAAACGCAGGCCAGCGCCAGACATAGAGAATGACGATGGCAACTCTGATGACTTGAACATGACCAACCAACTAGTCTGTTTCTCAGATAAGGAGTTTAGAGTCGCAATATGGGAGATGTTCAAAGAACTCAAAGAAAGTCTAGAAGAGAACACTAACAAGAATCAAGAGAATATGAAGATAGAAATCAGAAAACTCCAAACTGAAATTTCAGGTCAAATAACAGTCTGAAAAACTCAGTAGATGAATTGAAGAAAAACATGGTTGAGCTTTCCCACAGGTTAACAGCAGCTCAGGATAGAATTAGTATACTGGAAGATGAGGTGAATAACAATTTCATATAGCAGAAGAAATTGGAAAAAAATCCTTAAAGAAAATGATCAAACAATGGAAAAATTACTCAAAGAATGGGAATAGATGAAAATAGAAGTCTATGATAAGCTCAACAGAAACAACTTAAGAATCATTGGAGTCCCAGAGACCCAGGAAGAAAATCTCCAGGAAGAATCAACGGTCAAGAACATCATTAAAGAGAAACTACCAGAGCTAATGAATATGTGTATTCAAATCCTGCATGCCCAAAGAGTAACAACTAAAAGAGACCCCAGAAAAAACACCCCAAGACACATCCTAGTCACAATGATAAATCCTACAGATAAAGACAGAATTCTGAAAGCAGCAAGATCAAAAAGAGAAATTACATTCAAGGGAACATCCTTAGATTTACTGCAGAACTGTCACCGGAAACACTCAAGGCCAGAAGGCAGTGGTGGGACATAGTGACAAAACTCAATGAAATAAATGTTTCGCCTAGAATACTGCACCCAGCAAAACTCACTTTCAGGTTTGAAGGAACAATACATGGTTTCACAGACAAACAACAACTCAGAAACTTTACAGACTCAAAACCATTCTTAAAAGAAAAACTGAATGGCCTACTTTAAGACAAGACTGACCAACAGACACACCAACTTTGATATAAAGATGGCACGAACTCCCAGGTCAATTCTTTCTCTCAATGTCAATGGACTAAATGCACCAGTTAAGAGACACAAAGTGGCTAAATGGATCAAAAAACTCAATCCAACCTTCTGCTGCCTACAAGAAACGCACCTGAATAGTCAGAACAAACATAGACTCAAAATAAAAGGCTGGAGGAAAATCATCCAAGCAAACAACACCCATAAAAAGCAGGAGTGGCCATACTAATATCAGATGATGCAAACTTTATACTTAGGAAAGTTGTAAGGGACAAAGATGGAAATTTTGTATTAATTAAGGGATACGTACAGCAGGAAGAAATCACTCTCCTAAACATATATGCACTGAATGAGGGGCCAGCAAAATATTTAATAAAATTGTTGACAAATCTGAAAAATAATATCAATAACAACACAATAATTGTGGGAGACCTCACATGGCATTGTCAACATTTGACAGGTCAACCAGACTGAAACCCAACAAGAATATACTAGACCTGAAAAGAGAAATGGAAGAAAGAGGCCTAGTAGATATATACAGGACACTCCACCCCCAGAAGCCTGGATACACATTCTTTTCTAATGTACATGGGACATTCTCCAGGATAGACTACATGCTAGCACATAAAACATACCTCCATAATATCAAGAGGATAGAAATTTTGCAGGCTAACTTCAATGACCACAAGGCCCTGAAATTATATGTGAATTACAAAGGGACACAAAAGAAAAAATTTAATACCTGGAAGTTAAACAGCCTCATACTGAATAACCAGTAAGTCCAAGATGAAATCAAAGAGGAAATCAAAAACTTCCTAGAAACAAATGACAATGGAGACACAAACTATCAGAACCTATGGAACACAGCAAAAGCGGTACTGAGAGGAAAAGTTATAGCTTTGCAAGCACACATCAGGAAGGAAGAAGGAGCTTACCTGAGTAGCTTAATGACGCAGCTAATAGAACTAGAAAATGTTCAATAAAAGGACCCAAAAATAGGGAGACAGAAGGAAATAACAAAGCTGAGAGCAGAAATCAATGAAGTGGAAACCCGAAAAACAATGCAAAAGATCAATGAAAGCAGAAGTTGGTTCTTTGAAAAAATAAACAAGATTGATAGACCACTGGCAAAACTAATGAAGAGAGAGAGAAACTTTATAACTCATATTAGGAATGAAAAAGGAGAGATCACTACTGATATATATATGATATATACTGAGATCCAAAGGGTAATCAGAAACTACTTTGAGAAACTCTATGCCACTAAAAATGAAAACCTGGAAGAAATGGATAAATTTTTTGACTCTTATAATCTTCCACGGTTGAATGAAGAGGATGTAGCATATCTAAACACACCCATCACTATTGAGAAAATTAAGACAGTCATCAAATGTCTGCCCAAAAACAAAAGTCCAGGCCCAGATGGATTTACTAACAAATTCTTTCCAACCTTTCAAGAGGAACTTCTACCAATCCTGGCAAGACTCTTTCATGAAATCGAAAAAACTGGAACACTTCCAAATAGCTTTTATGAAGCCAACATCACCTTGATACCTAAAGCAGACAGAGAGACTACCGAAAAAGAAAATTACAGACCTATATCGCTGATGAATACAGATGCAAAGATCCTCAACAAAATCCTGGCAAATAGGATTCAATGCCTCTTTAAGAAGATCATCCACTATGATCAAGTAGGTTTCATCCCAGGAATGCAAGGCTGGTTTAACATCTGTAAATCTATCAACATAATACACAACATCAACAACAAGAAAAATAGAAGTCACATGATCATATCAATAGATGCAGAGAAAGCATTTGGTAACGTCCAACACCCATTCTTTTTTTCTTTTTTTTTTTTTTTGGCTTTTGGGCCACACCCGTTTGATGCTCAGGGGTTACTCCTAGCTATGCACTCAAAAATTGCCCCTGGCTTGGGGGGACCATATGGGACACCGGGGGATCGAACCATGGACTGTCCTATGCTAGCGCTTCCAAGGCAGACACCTTACCTCTAGTGCTACTTTCCTGGCCCTTCTAGCGCCACCTTCCCGGCCCCCCAACATCCATTCTTGATCAAAACTCTCAGCAAGATGGGAATGGAAGGAACCTTTCTCAATATAGTTAGGGTCATCTACCTCAAGCCAGAGGCAAATATTGTCCTCAATGGAGAAAAACTGAAAGCCTTTCCTCTAAATTCTGGCACAAGACAAGGCTGTTCTCTCTCACCACTCCTATTCAACATAGCACTGGAAGTACTTGCTATAGCGATTAGGCAAGAAAAAGATATCAAGGGAATCCAGATAGGAAAGGAAGAAGTCAAGCTCTCGCTGTTTGCAGATGACATGATACTCTACTTAGAAAATCCTAAAGTCTCTACGAAAAAGCTTCTAGAAACAATAGACTCATATATCAAGGTTGCAGGCTACAAAATTAACACACAAAAATCAATGGCCTTTCTATACACCAATAGTAATAAGGAAGAAATGGACATTAAGAAAACAACCCCATTCACAATAGTGCCACACAAACTCAAATATCTTGGAATCAACTTGACTAAAAATGTGAAGGACCTATACAAAGAAAACTATAAAACTCTGCTCCAAAAAATAAGAGAGGACACGTGGAAATGGAAACACATACCCTGCTCATGGAGTGGCAGGATTAACATTATTAAAATGGCAATACTCCCCAAAGCATTGTACAGATTTAATGCGATCCCTCTAAAGATACCCATGACATTCTTCAAAGAAGTGGATCAGGCACTTTTGAAATTCATATGGAACAATAAACACCCTAGAATAGCTATAGCAATCATTGGGAAAAAGAATATGGGAGAAATTACTTTCCCCAACTTTAAACTGTACTACAAAGCAATAGTTATCAAAAAAGAATGATATTGGAATAAACACAGACCCTCAGATCAGTGGAATAGTCTTGACTACTCAGAGAATGTTCCCCAGACATACAATCACCTAATTTAATAAAGGAGCAAGAAATCCTAAATGGAGCAAAGAAAACCTCTTCAACAAGTGGTGTTGGCACAACTGGCTAGCCACTTGCAAAAAATTGAACTTAGACCCCCAGCTAACATCATGTATGAAGATTAAATCCAAATGGATGAAAGACCTCGATATCAGATCTATTTCAGTGGCTCTGCTAAAACATCAAAGCACCAATGTTTTTTGTTTTTTTTTTTTTTTTTTTTTTTTTTTTTTTTTTTTTTTTTTTTTTTTTAGAGTGAGAATTTAAACTACACCTGATTATGCTTAGGTATCATTCATGGCATGGCTAATGTGGGTATGTTTAATGCAAATACCTTGACATCCGTACTATTTATCTAACTCTGTTGGTTTATTTTAAAATGAGTTATTTGTAGAATAAAACAATATGTGACAAAGACTTTGGGTCTTTATCTTTTACTTCATCTACAGACTTATGTCTTTATCTTTTTGCCTCATCTACATTTAAATTTTATTTTTACCATTCATTTGTTAGAGATAGGTTGAAACAAAATCATTCCTAATTTATATAACAATATTTGTAGAGCATTAAAAATAACTAGGAGCTTTCCTTATTGGTCCCAAGGTAGGTTCTGTTCAGTCACAGTTGTTAAAGTCAGTTTTCTATTGTTGGTGCTCTTATTTTTCACAATTCAAAGGATGATACCTCTTCTGATTTCCATTTAGTGTTAGGTGATGTGATAGGAAAACCTGGTCTTAGGTCAAGTTGTCATTTCCTAGATGTCATATCAAAACTGGCACAAGTTTGTGCCAGAGCAGTGTTATAAATCTCCCAGTGGTGCTTAGTTTCTGGTGTTGTTGCCCAGAGTTATATCAGTTCTACGTCTGGGATCTGGGGTTTGGGATTGGACTAACACTGTCCATTCTCCTGGACACTGTGTTGTATCCACATGATACATGTTCAGGATGGGAGGCACCCTTCTGCTATAAAAAGTGTGAGTTCTTAGGCCATGGAACTTCCCTTTCTTCCCCAATGCTTACTGTGCCTATGCAAAAAAAAAAAAAAAAGTGGGGGGAAGCCAAACCCTCCCATTCCAGCACCCCTACTTTTTCTTGTTTTGTTTTGATTTGGTAGTTTTTGACTTTATTTTCCTTCTCTTTTTCCTTCCACTTTTCTCTTTCTTTTTTACTCTTGTGGTTATTATTTGGTGATTTATTTTTATTTTTATCTTTATTTGCTGGGTGCTTTTTTTCTTCCATTTTTCTTTCTCTTTTTTCTCTCTTTCTTTTTTTTGGTAGTTGTTACCAAATTTTTTTCTCCCTTTTTTCTTATCCTCTTTATCTTTATGATGGTGGAATGGATGCTCAATCTACAACAAGCTGTAAAGTGGAGACCAGCTGCACTAGCATTCTGGGGGGTAAAGGAGGGAGATATGGGATACATGCTGGGAACAGGAGTGGAGGGAGGACAGCACTGGTGGTGGGAATGCCCCTGATTCATTGTCACTATGTACCATAAATGATGCAGTGAAAGATTTGTAATGCACTTTGGTCACAATAAAAATTAAAAAAAAATAACTAGGAGCTAGAGGGATAGTATAGTGCATAGGATGTTTGCCTTGCATGCAACTGACATTGGTTCAATCTCCAGTACCACATATTCTCCTCTGAGCACAAAGACATGAGTATTCGCTAAGCATAGCCAGGTGTGCCCCCCCCACAAAAAAGTAATAGAAAACTTTATTTGTTTACTAAGCTAGACCAAAGCCATATAATAGGTTCAATGGACCTGCACTCTTGACATTTTTTTTTAAACAGAAAGGAAAGATGGCCAGAAAGATAGTATAGAGGTAAAATCACATGCATTGCTTGTAGTGACCAAATAGTTTCCCTGGTAAATCTGAGCACAGCCTAGGACTACTAGATGTGTCCTTGGAGGTTTCTTAAGCATGCCACAGTGCTCAAGAATTGCTTGGAAGCCACCTCCTCCCCCAAAATTACCTGGAAGAAAAGGAATTTCTAACCACTAGAATCCTCTATTGAAGACTGTTGCTATTCTATCTCCACTCAAGTGAATAATAGTAATCATAACTCATAAAGTAAATATTTATTAGCTTCTCTAATTTTTATGAAATTTTGTCCTAAGCAGATAATTATCATATAAAGCATTTTATTTATATTTATATTCATGTGTATATAAACATAAGCATTCAAATTTATTTGTAAAGAAGATTTTTATTTTTGGTTTTTGGTGGGCTAAATCTGATGGCACTCAGGTTATACTTCTGGAAGGAGGGTACAATCTTATTTTGGTGAAATTTTCCTTGATATACCCAAGTGGACCTACATTTTCTTTCAGGTGAAATTCAAATATTATAGGATTGTTTTGTACATTATATAATATTATATAATATTTTTAAATTATTCTTTCAAAGCCTACAGTTCTCTGAGGCTTCTCTAATTTGATACAGCTCTGTAATATTGTGTCCCTGGAGATGTACAGTGTCTACATCCCACATAGAACACTGCTCCTTAACCGAAGGAATTGCTTTTGGGCCATTTTTGCATGTCTAGTATTTAACACAGAGCCTGGTTCATGGAACTCATTATTTTTGAATGAAAAAAGAGAAGAATGAGTGTCAGGCCACATCTCCCTACTTCCAAGCTTTTACTTATTTTTTTTTATTTTATTTTGGTCCACACCTAGCAGTGTTCAAGGGTTACTTCTGACTCCTCTCTGCTAAGGAATCACTCCTGGCGGTCTCAGGGGACCATATAGGATGCTGGGATTGAAACCCAGGTTAGTCACATGCAAGGCAAGTGGCCTACCTGCTATGCAATCACTCCATCCCCCCTAGGTTTTTTTTTATTTTTTATTATATAATTAATGTAGGCACTGTGGTTACAAAATTTTTCATGATTGAATTTGTCATAGAATGTACCTTTCTTCACCAGTGCACCTTTTATGCCACCAGTGCTCTGGTTCCCATCCCATCATCCACCACGCACTCACCCTGCCTGCCTTGGGCTGCCACTTTCTCTCTCTCTTAACATTGTGATTTGCACTATTATTAATGAAATCATTAATGCATGTCACTTTATCTCCTTTCAGCACCCAGTTCTTGTCCAGAGTTATCAGTTCTAATCACCATTGTCATAGTGGATCCTTCTCTATCATAACCATTTACTGCTCTCAGTGGCAAGCTTTCTTTCCACAGACTGACTGGTCTTGGCCCTCATTTCTATTGTCTCTCTATATTATTAACATACTGTCTTTTATTTTCTTTATATCCCACAAATAAATGTGTAGATGTACCAGATATATCACAGTTTCTTTAGCCACTCCTCTGTTCTTGGGCACTTGGGCTATTTTCAGATTCTGGCTATTGTAAATAGTGCTGTGATGAACATAGGGGTGCAAAGGACTTTTCTGCAAAAAGTTTTCATGCCTAGGAGTGATATTGTTGGATCATATGGGAACTAAAGCTCTACTTTTTTTTTTTTTTTGAGAAATATCCAAAAAAGGCTGGCCAGTCAACATTCCCACTGTAGTTAATGAGAATCCTTTTCTCGCCACATCTGTGCCAGCACTGATTGATCTTGTGCTTGTTCTTTATTATGTGTGCCAGTCTCTGCGGTGTGAGATGGTTTTGTTGTTTTAATTTGCAACTCCTTGATGATTAGTGAGGTGAAGCATTTTTTCATGTGCCTTTTGGCTATCTTCTTTTTTTTTTTTTTTTTTGAGAAAATGTTTATTTCTCTCCATTTTTGGAAGGGGTAAGATTTTTCTTTCTTTTCTTTTTTTTTTTTTGGACCACACCCGTTTGATGCTCAGGGGTAACTCCTGGCTAAGCGCTCAGAAATTGCCCCTGGCTTGGGGGGGGATCATATGGGACGCCGGGGGATCGAACCTCAGTCCTTCCTTGGCTAGCGCTTGCAAGGCATACACCTTACCTCGAGCGCCACCTCGCCGGCCCCGGAAGGGGTAAGATTTTATTTCTTGCTAAGTTCTATCAGTGCCTTGTATGACTTAGATATTAACACTTTACTTGATGATTATTGGATGAATAGTTTCTTCCATTCCATTGGTAGTCTTTTGTATACCTTTACTCCCACTTGCTTGGACAGTGGTATTTTATTCTTAAAGATAGTTTTAATTTCTATGTCATAAAGTGTTCTGCCTACATTTTCCTCTATGTACCTATGGATTCAGGTAAGATATTAAGGTTTGTATCTGATTTTGGTATCACTATGATACCAAATAGTTCATAGAAACTATTTGGGAGTGGTTTTTTTTTTTTCCATTTCCTGGAAGAGCCTGAAATGGATTGATATTAGGTCCTCTTTAAAGGTTTAAATAATTTATTTGTGAATCTATCTGGGTATTAGCTTTTGTTTTGAGGAAGACTTTTTATTACCATTTCAATTTCCTTAATGTTTGTGCTTCTGTTCAAATATTTTAATCTTGATTTATACTTGGGAGGTTATAGAAATCTAAGAATTTATCCATTTCTTCCATGTTTTCTTGTTTTGTGGCATAAAGTTTCTCAAAGTAATCTCTGCTTACCCTTTGAATATTTGTGGAATCTATAGTGATACTTTTCATTTCTGATTTGGTTTATTAAGTTTTTCTGCTTTTGTAAGTCTTGCTAATGGTTCATTGTTATTGATCTTCTGGATTGTTTCTTGGGTTTCCAATTCATTAACTTCGGCCCTAAGTTTTATTATTTCCTTCTGCTTGCCTATTTTTGGTCTATTTGTTGGTCCTTTTCTAATTTTTAATCAGTTCTGTTAAGTTATTTATGTAGGCTCCTTATTTCTCCTGATGAATGCTTTTCTAAGTTTTTCTAAATGTCTATTTAGGTACCAAAATTAACTTTTACAATAAAATATGGACTTAAAGCTGATGAAGTAAATAGTACTTAAAAATTTTAGTTGTTTTTGATCAAATTTAGCAATGTGTTCTGTGGAATGGTAGCTCTTCAAGAGTCACTTAGAAAAGTGTATTTCTGGTTAAGTGGTTTTGTAATGGCCTACATCCCATTGTTGACAATTAGCCATGAAAGCATGTATTTTACAGGTTTTAAGAGGATGATCTAGTTACCCTATTTTGTTAGTTTGTTGTTTGTTTTGGCCACAACTAGAAGTGTCCAGGGTTTACTTCTGTCTCTGTGCCCAGGAAATCAATTCTTTTAGGGCTTAGGGACCATGTGGGGTGTTGGGCATTAAACCTATTTCAGTGGTGAGCAAGACCTACTTACTGTATTGTTGCTCCAGCCTTGTTATTTTATTTTTAAATGTAACTTAATAATTTCTCAAGTAGCTGCTGAAAGGGACTGCATATATTTATTGATTTAATGTCTGGTTTAGGTACCTACCTAGCCACTTATTTTTACATATAAGTAGCATAGTGTGAGATGGAAAAGCTTGGGAAGTAAAACCAGATACACCTGGTGGAATTTATAAGTGCCACTTGTTATAAACCTTTTCCATATATATATATATGTATATATATTATACACACAAAAACATTTGTATGTTTGGGGAACACACCAATAGTGCTCAGAGCTATTCCAAGTATGAGCTCAGGAGTCATATACGTGGTAGCCAGGGGACCATCCAGTGGCAAGCAGTGAACCAGACCTCCTGCATACAAAGCCTATGTTTAACTATTAAGCTATCTTTCTTGCCCCCAAATATATATGTTTTAATATATCACTTCTATTTGTTCATATTTTTCTTTCCATTTTCTAACACTGCCTTGATGTCCAGTGTCCATTGTTGTTCTGGGAATTGTAAATATATAGTGCTTAAGTACTTGGTTGCAGTTTTCTGGGGTTGCACTTCTGATGCCATGAATCATACTGCAATAATGATGGAGATTGTACTTGCAGTCCCATGCATTTAAGGCTGGCACTCTACCACTGAACATCATCCTTGAATCCTCTGAAAACTTTAAATTTCAGTATTCTCATGTAAGTTGAGACAATGAAACCATCTTCAAATGATTATTGTGAGGATGAAATGACCAAACACCTAAAAAAGTGTAATGTATATGAAGGAATGGTGCATGCTTTATACTTAATATTATCTGTGGTGAGTTTGATATTTTCTATACTCCTTAGAAAGCAGTGGTCCATAACTAGATGTTTAGTGATGTTGAACTGATAACTTCTCAAGGCAATTTTTTCCAGTGTGTTTTAATAGTAGTTTATTTTAGGTATTTACTATTACTCCCATATCAGTTCTTTTATATATTTCTTTATTATTTATGTTAGAAAGATTAAAAATTAAGATATTGAATAAGTATTTAAATGGATGACAAAGATAACTATGGAATTAAAAGCCACTTTATATGGGAGGTGTTTAAAAAGTAAAGTACAATGAAGGATTAAGGCATAGAAATCAGACTGAAAAGTTAGTCATAAAAACATTATGGCATGAAAGATTATGCTTAATAATACATAATGATTGAAGGCGTTTAAATGATACAGTATAAGGAAGACACAAATAGAGGATTAAAGAAGAAAAAATAATCATTATTATTATTTTGGTTTTTGGGTCACAATCAGCAGCGCTCAGGGGTCACTACTGGCTCCACACTCAGAAATTGCTCCTGGCAGGCTCGAGGGGCCATATTGGATGCCGGGATTCTAACCACGATCCTTCTGCATGCAAGGCAAATGTCCTACCTCCATGCTATCTCTCTGGCCCCAAATAATATTTTTGATCACAATCATACTAGGTTCTCTGAGATGCTATAAAGAAATGTGATTTATGAAAGCAAAACATTTTGCTAGTTGTTATAGAATAATAAAGATGTGTTAGTCTCTCAGGAAAAAACTAATGCTATCACATGTAGCCAAAAAAGATGCTCATGACAAAAATATAGCTGTCATGGTTGTTCACTAAATTTATTATGGTAGTCACTCTATACCACATTCAAATAACTTATTCTAAAATGCTTATACTAACACATGTGAGCTGAATCTTTTTATGAAAGAAAATAAAAAGAAAAATAATAGATATAATATGATAGGGATTAAAAGAATTTACTCTTTCATTGATAGTAGGAAACACTTTTTTTTTTTGGCCACACCTGGTTACCCTTAGGGGTTACTCCCTGCTCTGCACTCAGAAATCACTCCTTGCTCAGGGGACCATATGGGATGCCAGGGATCAAACCCAGGTCCTAGGTCAGCCGAAGGCAAGGCAAACGCCCTACTGTGGTGCTAAATTTCCCTACTGCAGTGTTATCGTTCTGGCCCCAGTAGGAGACACTTGATTAAAATTTTTGTTTTCTCCCTCTTTCATTCTCTTTTGTTGTTGTTGATGCTGTATATTGCATTGTACATACTTGGTTGCAGTACTCACATACATACATTTTCATTTTCCTTCTTGGATAAATGGCCCTTCTTGTCTTTGAGCCTTACCTTTTAAGATGTACTCTTTCTTGTGTATCAACAAGGACATCTGAGTTTCCTGTGGATGAAAAGCCTGTCCAATGGTTACTTTCCTTTTCTCCTTTAAGCTTTGCTCATAGGTTTCAATGTACCAGAGGGATAATGGTGTTTGATAAATAGAATGGAAATACTTTTAAAGAAATAGAACATCCTATATTTCTGGTTCTCTGAGGTTTTTTAATCCTATATTGCTTTGAATCTTTGAATCTGACTTTTTACTTTATTAAATTTTAGAAGGAAAGATCGCAATTCAACATTTGTTGTTTAGCAAAATGCAAATCGTTTAAGAAGTATGAAATAAAGTAAAGGTAATCCTTTGACTTATTTTTTGTAATTAAGTTCTCTACTATTACTTATTAGTATTGTGCGCACTTTGTAATACATGGTTTTTGTCCCTTTAAACCTCTAAATGCAATGCTTAAATAATTTCCCTAATTTCCTCATTCTTTTTCTTAGTCTCATATCAATCTTGGTAGTATTCCCTGATAAAGGATAGATTTAAAATTATTATGAGACAACTGGCATCAAATCACTGTCCAAGAACTCACTATAGCCTTCTTGATAATATTATTCAATAAGCATTATGTGGTTGCTAATACATTACACATTTACCTTCAGTGAGTAACTTGCATTTAGCATACTTCAAGCAAATAATTTAAAAAATACATTCTTAGTTGAATATTCATTCAAATATTAATTGCTAGCTAAGGAACAGATTCAAAGAGTGAAATTAGAGGCCTACAATATTGGTCAATGATTTATTCTACCAAAATTAGAGCCAGATTTATTAACTAGTTGAATAGTTATCTCAAGCATTAAATAATTTAAAACCAGAATATTTAGTTGTACTATTATTAACAGTAAGATAAATAAGTTAGTTATAGATTTCTTATTTGGGAGATGGGAAAATACAAATAAAATATTTATTAGTTTGTTCTTAAACTATATTGATTTAATACAGCATGCAGACTTTGTTTGAAACAATAAAATTATTATCATAAACTGTATGTACCCAGTAGCTACTTCCTTTTGTTTTATCTATCCTATATTCTTAAGAGTACTCCTTGTATTTCATCTTTTAAGAAGGAGATGGCAGTATTGAGCCTTGGCTTTCAATTTGACACCATTTGAAGGAGCTTAAATTTCTTCATAAAGAAGTATCATTTGAGCTACATTTAATATCATCACTTTATGCCCTTTCCCCTTGTAATCTCATTTGGAGGATAAAAATGTATTTGAATATATGTTATATTTGATCTATCATATGAAGATACTATTAAATTTCTTGTTCTTATATCTGCACATTTAAGAATGCCAGTATCCACATGGGACAGTGGAAAGAACCTTCTTATAAAATATAATGAGACCCTGCTCTAAAATGTGAAAGTATGTTTACCATGTGCCTACTTTTAAAAGACCTTGACAGGATAAATCAGTTTTAAGTTTCCAGAACACACAGCACTTACCAAGCCACAACTTATAGTAAATAAATGTTCCCTGGAAATACTTTTCTTTTTTACCACTTTGTATTTTTTTAAATAAATACACTGATGCTAAGAACATGATTTTTTCCATGGCTGATTCTCAGAAAAAAAGTTTAGATAATAAGAGAAATCATTTCTTAAGTCTCCACTCATGTCCACTGTTTCACCTGCATTCCAAGTTTCAAAAAGATGATTCATATACCTTTTTTTTTTTATCTACAGTGAAAGGTAAGATGAGTAACTGCCTTTTTGTCAATATCAAAAGAAATTTAACAGTGCATTTTTTAAAAAATAGGTACAAACTATGCGAAAGATATAATGCTACTATGTAAAGTTGTAGAAAGTTGTTTTTAAAAGTATAAGCCAAGATTAGCTATCTAAGCTGCCATGTCAAAGGATCTGAAATGGCAGTTGGAATGGCATTCAGTATTACAGTTATGTTTTGAAAAGCTGTTCTGCCATGCTTTAAATATGTGTAAGAGTATTTTTAACACGTGAGATTATGTGGTTTTCTTTGAAATCTCGGCAATCACATCACAGGTAAAAAAAGAGCTGCATTTGTTTAGTTTGATTATCGTTGATAGTCATATTTTCTTTCACACCTTAATTTTTATGTTTATAATTGTTGTTGAAATATTATGTGACAAATAATTTATGAGTTTAACTAGCAAGCTTATTTGGTTTCTATTATAAGTGGAGGACCCAACAACAACATATTCAATTCATATTGTTTTGATAAATTTAATAACATTACTTTTTTCTTAAAACCAAAAGGAACTTTCTTCTCAGCTGGATTCTTTCACTGTAGGTTTTAATCGCAAACTTTGAAAATGAGAACATAGCTATTAATTTTTATTAAAAGGATATGTTCTGGTTAGTTTGGAAAGATCTTCTAGTATGAGCATTCACTAACAAGTTTAGTGATGCAAGATGTTAAAGATGTTAAAGAATTTAAAATGCGCCTTTAGTAGTAGTAGATCTTGCGTTGTAGTGCACACATATTTGGTGAGTAAATGAACGTTTACTCATTGTAAAGTAGTATTTTTTACTCTCAAATTTCCAAGTAAAAGCAGAATAATTCAAGATTAACTATCCTAACTATGCCATTGACCTATAAATTTGGTATCAAGATTGACTTGAAAGTGCCAAGGAAGTGAAAATTTATATTCTGTATGAATATAAGTTCTGTGTTCTGAATTTATGTTTATGAATCTTGGAACACAGTGTCTTATACAAATCAGGTGCGCACTAAATGTTCATCAGCTAATTTGTTGTATGACTATCCTTGCTCAACAAGTTCAGGTTCTGTTTCTTCTCTCAAAGTTCATCCTTAAGTTGTCCTTTAAAATGTTCTATTTTTTTTTTTTTTTTTGGCCAGAGCGGTGGCATAAGGTGGCTTAGGGCGTCGGCCTTGCACGTGCTAACCTAGGATGGACCGTTTCTTGGTGTCCCATATATCCTCCAAGTCAGGAGCAATTTCTGAGCGCATAGCCAGGATATCCCTGAGCAGCACTGGTGTGACCCCCCCTCAAAAAAAAAAAAACCAAACCTAAAATGTTCTCATTTTTGTACTATGGCAAGCTAAACTGGACTTATTTCTGGTATTCTTCCTAGTGGACTTCAGGGGAACACAAACAGTGTCAATTATAAAACCCAGGTTTATTGCTTTCAAGACAAGCATCCTACCTGCTATACTATTTCTGTAACCCTTTAAAAATATTATTTTATTAGTTTGGCCATACCTAGTGGTGCTCAGGGCTTACTTTTGGCTCTGCATTCAGTTATCAGTCCTGTCAGGGCTCAGTGGACTATATGTCATGCTGGGGATTGAATCCAATATGAAAATCATCCCATTGTACTATCACTCTGGTCGTAAAATATTATTATCATCATTTTTTGTTAGAGTGGGATTATCCTGCTAGACAATTTCTATTTTATGTTTATATGCAAAATTTAAACATTTACTTTAACATATGCTTTTATGTTTTTATTCTTAATGTAACTTTCAACAAGCACAGCACTTTTTAACTATTTTAGGTGAAGTTATGGATAATATTAATTATAGTACTGGAGCCTAATTAATTCAATTAAAATATACTTTGAACGGGGAATAATTGAAGTAATTCATTAGACTTGATGTCTCATTGACTTGATGGTCATTCGTTGATGTTCATTAGACTTGATGTTTCTTTAGTTGACTGTGGATAATTTCCCTTCTAAATATTTTAGATGGAATGCTACTATAAAGAGCATCTCTAACTTTTTTCTAAGCTATTTGAATGGGCATGATATCAAAGTCAAATAAACTCTCCTAATCTTATTGGAATCCTAGGAGGAATATTCACTGTTTAGGAAATTGCACTTAATTGCTAGTGTTTCTGGTTTTTTTTTTTTCGGTAATTTAAAAAAATGGAATCACCATGTTACTAAGTTATTCATGATTGATTTTCAGTCATACAATTTTCTATCTCCCATCCCCTCAGCAGTGCACATTGCTTGACAGCAATCCCCCAGCCTATCTCTATGCAGAAATTTTACATTTCTCTAAGTTTCTAAATAAGTAAAATAAGCTTTTAAAGGGTCTTTGAGTGTTTTGCAGTTATACAGTAATGAGATTAAGAATTAGCAAGTTTGTTCCCCTTTCTTAGTATTCCATGTATGAAAAGACCTTACATATATTTTTGGTAATGTGTGATTTCTATGGAGAAAAAATTTCCTCTTGATCTTTATTCACTGAAGTGTTCATATGATTCTTCTAGAAACTAGTTTAATATAAGAGGAAAAATAAAAAGGGCTGTGCCTTGTCTTCAATACTCCATAGCATCAATTCTTGGCAAACTGTCATAGGGCTTTGGCAGTACCACCCTTGTGGACCTGTACTTCATTATGGTCTACAAAGAGCCACCTCTCTTAGCCAGGCTTGTCAGGAGAGAATCCAAGGGAGAAGACGCCAGCCAGTCTACCACAAGGACAATTGGTCTTAAAGAAACTCTTCATGATCGAGTGGTCTGGTATGTCTATTAGCCAGGCTTGATGATATACTGGTATCTGATCATCTCACATTTGGAGCTGAGTATTATTGTCATGGAAATAGCATTATTTCAAATCTAATTGGTATCAGAATAATTGTTATTTTCATTTGAAGGACTCGTTGTTTCTGATTCCCCAAAGACTTACATTTCACATTTTTTTTAAAAAAAGTGTCAATGACACTAGATAAGGATAAAACAGAAGGCATTGAGATTCATCATTTTTGAAAACAAACCATAACTCCCCCCACCAATAGAATGGTATATTTTTCTTTCTTCTCTCACCTACTTCCTTCCATATGTTGATAATTTGTATGAAATGCTATGATATCAATAATGTTAAATAAAACAGTTTATTCACTCTTAAAAGTAGCATTTTATTAGAATAATCTCAGAGGGCCATTAAAGGAAATGATATAAGTATTGCATAACAACAAATAATAGTGTCTAGTAAAATTATTTATTTTTGATTTACAAGTTTCTAATATACTCATTCTATTTAGAAACAAATGCACTTAATTGTTTCCATCTCTTAAATATGTCTAGTAAGTTCAGTTCTATGTTGCTGTACAAATATCTTGGTCCTCATTGCATTGCGTTCTTTCAAACATAATTTCAAATTAGAGCTTAATGTGGTTTGAACATTTTGCCAGAATAGTCATCTTACTTTTGTCTGAGGGTGGCTGATTACATCTATCTTTTCCAACATACAATTGCTATTATATTTAGAAGAATGAAAATCCAACTCTGAGACCATTTGTCATCACACATTGATTGTAGCTCTATGTTTTATTGTGCTATGTAGGAGGAAAAGCAAACTGAAAATCTGAAGAAAAATGAAATGTCAGGAGATACTATACATTTTTGGTATTAGCATATTTAACTTATTTGTCTACAACTTTCAAGCTTAATTAGATGAATTAATAAAAATATATAGAGGCCAGAGCAGTGGTGCGGAGCAGTAAGACATGTCTTGCTGGCACTAGCCTAGCAGTTCAATGCCCTGGCATCCATATGTTCCCCCAAGCCAGGAGCAATTTCTGAGTGCATAGCCAGGAGTTACCACTGAGCATCACCCGGTGTGGTCCCCCCAAATATATATTTATAATATATGTATATATAAATGCTTTTCAAATGTAGCTTTAAAATATATTAGTGCAAAGTATATAAGGAGGTATAAAATATACAGAATGCAAGATAGAAAGTTAGCAACATTATTTTAAATTATGTTTTAATAACTATGATGTTCTTCAAGTAATTAGAGAAAAGTTTCTAATGGGAAATAAAAAGACAGTTTCAATGATAGAATAAAATACAATTTGTATCTGTAATCAATATGGTATTCTATATCTGAACATATTCAGTTATATCCACTCTGCTCTTTATTTTACTGTCATAAGAAATGAAATAAAAACACAATAAGAGATTAGACACATTTAATCATTTCTAGTCACACATCCATTTTGGGGGAAATAAAAGAAAAGCTAGATGCTTGTGTGACAGGAAAAATAGGTACATTTTTAAGTTCCATGTAACAAAAAATGAGCAAATAGCCATAACTGGCATAAGGGAATGCTGAGCGATTTCAGCCTCCTGCTGAAACTTCTTTTGGCTTGTTGAAATCTAATCTACCTGATATGACTATGGAATCCTCTGGATTATGCAGCTTTCTTAGTGTGACTTGCCATTTATGATCTGAGTTAGAGTTCTGACTCCCTGGTGATCATTACCCTTAAAACTTCAAGGCAGAGGCCTTATTGCATGTCTATTTATAAGTATAATTAATTTTTGTTTATTATAATACTATATAAGCTTGTTTAAAAAAAGAGATCCAAAAATATAGTGACTCATAAAGGAAATGTAGGCAATTTTGTTGATAAGGTAAAAAATATAGGTTTTCTCTGTTTTTCATATTTCCCTAGGATATAATCTCTGTTTGCATAACAAAACTTGAATTACTGCCATTGTCTCCTTAATTCTAGCGTTAATTGGTGGGAGTGTTGTTAAGTGGGGAGAGGAAGTTTCCTAGATATAATTCCCAAATTGCTCTCACATACTATTGCTTATTGCCTGCTTGACTATTACTTGTAACTTGCTTTCACATACAATTGTCTATAATTTAATGAAATGGACACCTAGCTGCAAAGAACTCAGAATCTTAGTAGGCTTACAGGTAATTATTATAAATATTATATAAAATTATTATATATTATATTATATATATATATATAAATCTTTATTTAAGCACCATGACTACAAGTATGTTTGTAGTTGGGTTTCAGTTATAAACAGAACACCCCCCCCCCATCAACAGTACAACATTCCCACCACCAATGCCTCCCTCCTCCATACCTGCCTGTATTCTTGACAGGCATTCTACTTCTCTCATTCTTTAACATTGTCATGTTAGTTATTAGTGGAGTTATTTCCCTAACAGAGTTCATTCACCACTCTTTGTGGTGAGCTTCAAATTGTAAGCCTGAGCTTCCAGTCCTTCCAGTCCTTAATTCTATTGTCTCTGGACCTTATTACAGTAATGTCTTTAATTTTTCTTAAAACCCATAGATGAATGAGACTATTCTGTGCCTATCTCCCTCTGACTTATTTCACTTAACATAATAGATTCCATGTACATCAATGTATAGGAAAATTTTATAACTTCATCTCTCCTGAAGGCTGCATAATATTCCATTGTGTATATGTACCACGGTTTCTTTAGCCATTCATCTGTTGAAGGGCATCTTGGTTGTTTCCAGAGTCTGGCTATTGAAAATAGCACTGCAATGAATATCGGTGTGAGGAAGGGATTTTTAAATTGTATTTTTGTGTTCCTAGGGTATATCCCTAGAAATGGTATAGCTGGATCAGATGGGAGTTCAATTTCCAGTTTTTGAGGAATCTCCATAACGCTTTCCATAAAGGTTGGATTAGATGACATCCCCACCAGAAGTGAATAAGAGTTCCTTTCTCTCCACATTCCCTCCAGCACTAATTGTTCTCGTTTTTTGTGATGTGTGCCAGTCTCATTAATATAAGATGGTACCTTGTTGTAGTTTTGATTTGCATCTCCCTGATGATTAGTGGCGTTAAGCATTTTTTCATTAGGGGTTCAGATAAAAATTAAGTAGTATGGTAGGGATTTTATTATTGAAGGAAGGAAAAATGGAATAAATATTTGAGGACAGTTAGTGCTCTCCGCCAAATAAATAATTCAAATTTCTGACTTTTTAATTTTTCTCTCTCCTTTTTTCCTTCATTTAACTATTTTTTATTTATTGTTTCTGCTTCATTATGTCATGCTGTAGTGATAGCAGTGTTGTTATTCATTCTAAAAATGTATTAGTCTCCAGTGACCCAGACCCCACAAAGTGTGACTAATATATCTTTGGTCCTGCCAACTGCAGGTTAACTTTTTCTTGTAGAATATATTATAACTTATCACCTTCAAACCATTTTAGGTTTGAAGGCAGGGTTAGAAGAGGAAAAAGAAAGAGGAAGAGGGGCTGAAGAGAGCACAGTAATAGGGCATTTGCCTTGCATGCAGCTGATCTGGGAGGGACCCAGTATTATTCCTGGCATTCCATATGGTCCCCCAGCCTGCCATGGGCGATTTCTGAGTGAAGACGAGAGTAACCACTGAGCTCTGCTGCGTGTGGCCCAAAAACCAATCAATCAATAATAAAGTTTTAAAAAAAAGAAATGAAAGAGGAAGAGGAAAACAATTAATGGAAACAAGAACAATCATGCTTGCAATCATGGTGCTTAAATATTTCATAATAAAAAAAGAAAAGCAGAACATAAAAAAGAATATATGTTTTATGAAGGCAGAATTTTTTTCAAAAATTTATTACCTAACATGAGTAACTTATTATTGATGCTCAAACATTTGTTTAATGAATGAATGAGTTAGTTTTTCACATCTTACTTTTTATATTCAGGTTTTATTTTAAACACTTGGCTCATCCAACATACTAGATGTTCATTAGAAAAATATTCTCTGCATGCAGAATAGCAGTCTACACAATTTTATTATGACTTGTCATGTATAAAAGAAAATGTTATGTGTAAGGAGGCAATAATGCTTTTACTTTTGAGGAGAATGAAATGTTGTAGATTAGGAATATGTAATTCACTACAATAAAATAATTCTTTTAAAATTTTCTATTATTTGACTGCATTAACTTTCCAAAACAAAAGTAAGTGACAGTAACAGGTTTTCTATTTTTGTGGAATAGAGGTACTATACCATTGCTATGGCTATTGTTGAATACTTCCTGTGAAGTGTTAGAAGGTGAACAGCAATTGTCTAAAACAAAGCTGGCAATTGGGGCCGGCAAGGTGGCGCTAGAGGTAAGGTGTCTGCCTTGCAAGTGCTAGCCAAGGAAAGATCAAGGTTCGATTCCCTGCCATCTCATATGGTTCCCCCAAGCCAGGGGCAATTTCTGAGAGCTTAGCCAGGAGTAACCTCTGAGCATCAAACGGGTGTGGCCCGAAAAAAAAAAAGCTGGCAATTGTTGGAATTGATTATTATGCATAGTCATCAAATTTTATGCACCCACGTGGTACTCAGGGATTAGTCCTCCTTCTGCACTCAGAAATTATTCTTGGTGGTGCTCAGGGGACCATGTAGGATGCAAGGGATCAAACTTGAGCTGTCTGCATACAAGACTACCTGCTGTACTATTGATCCAGTCCAGCCAGTTTCCAGAAGTTTCTTCTGTTCCTATAAACCCTTTCCAAGAGCCCTAAGGTTCACTATTAATATTTAGGAACTAACAACTGTTTTGTATACTCTCTTTGTCATTTAAAGGAGCCAGAGGAGGAGGCTCAGAAATTCTAAAACTTATTGGTTTGGAGTTTAAATGGGAGGAGACCGGTAGGCAACTGGTGAAACTTGAACTCATGTCAATTTTGTTGCAAAAAAAGAATAGTGTAGGGGGTTCTTATTCTAATAAAAGTTAGAAAACCTACCACTGAAATGAATTTCTTATTTTACAGATTAAAACTTCAAGAATTGGGAGAGAATTGTTGTTTTGGTAATTTTCAAAGTCAAATCTAGCTCCAGAATCCATATTTTCTTTCTTCTGGGCTTGCATTTACTCATTACCATACATTTTTTTGGCTTTATTGTTGTTTTCTTTATAGTCTAGTCTTACAAATCAAATTTTATTATATGTATTGGCTCAAACAAAGTTTTACTCTATGTGAATATTACACAGTTAATGATTGATAAGTAGTTATCTGGGAGTAGAATATTTTCAGTATTATGAATTTAGCAGATATGGCTGACATGGTGGAATTCCTCATAGAACGGAACCATAATGCTGACTAAGCAATAATGAGAGACTGGCCTTTAGTGAAATGGGTGAGAAAAGACTTCTGTCATCTCTCACTTGTGCTCTTCAACTCAGTCATGCAAATGCTTCCAATCTTGTATCTTGTAATTTTTTTTGTTTATTTTTATTTTGCCACACCAGTGGTTTTCAGGGCTTACTCCTGGCTCTAGCTCAGGAACCACTCCTGAAGGGGATGAGGGGATCATATGAAGTACCAGGGATTGAACCTGAGTAAGCTGTGTGCATGACTACCTGCTATACTATCTCTCCAGGACCTAGTATCTTTATCATAATGTGACTATACAGGGACTTGTGTTTGGTTCTGAAAAAATAAATTCCCTCTTCATTATGTCTACATTGTTCTTAAAGTAGATGTGCTGAATCTTCTAGAATTCACTTCTACTCACCTGTTCTCTGTATGCCTATTAGGAATGTTGAGAAAGGTGAAAGTTGTCTTTTTCCTGCTATTTTGTATTTTATTTTGCATTTAATAATGAAATTGTTTCTCTAGAGACTACTTTTCTGGCTAACTAATGCTTTTACAAACCAATATAATTTCTTAACATAAAACATAAGTAATAGAAGTTCAGAGGAAATGAGTTCATGGATTCCCTAGAGCATGATTAGAAAGTCTGAAATTGTGTTCACAAAATATTATTTTACAGCAATTACACACACTTTTTAAACAAGTAAAAATATGTTTTTTCGTGGAAGACACACTGGTCAACTTAAAGTCAGAAACTCTGCTTTTTAGAATAGTAGGAAGAATTTCCAAATATTTTAATAATACTCTTATAGTGGTATTTCATTATATGTTGTTAAGGAATGCTTTACTTTTAGACTTTTTTATTTGCAACTTTTGTTTTGTCTTTTTTTTTTGTTTTTTGTTTTTTGGGTCACACCCGGCAGTGCTCATGGGAAACTTCTGTCTCCATGTTTAGAAATTACTCCTGGAAAGCACGGGGGACCATATGGGAAGCCGGATTTGAACTGATGACCTTCTGCATGTAAGGCAAACGCCTTACCTCCATGCTATCTCTCCTGCCCACATTTTACAACTTTTGAGAAATGGGATTGGTAATCATTATCAAAATAAAATTTAGTTTCCATAAATATTTGAGTTATCTACAAAAAAAGGATTAGCCACCAGCATGAACTAATTTTTAGTCTAAAAATGCTGTAATGGTCCTAAATGTGTAAGTCTCTACCATTAGTTCTCATTATGAGAGATGCCTCAAGAACCATGATAAAACAGACCTACAAAAACCAAATGACATATTTTCTTTTGAGCAGTTAATTAGAAGTAGAAATAAGGCTAGCATATGGGCCTCTGGCTGCATAAAATAATTTACTTTTACAACCACTGACAGGTAAATATGAAATAATTCTTTTCCAGAAAGCCAAAATTACATGTATATATATTTTGGCCTTGTAACATTCTAATGACTAACAGATAAAATATTACTGAAGCAAGAAGTTTGAAAAACTGCCACAAAACTGACACCTTATGTTATTATATATCAAAAGGGTTTTTAATTCCTCTCTCACACCTCTTCCCCTTTCTTCTTTCCTCCCCTTTTCTTACCTTTTCATCCTTATCTCCTACCCTCTTCCATTTCTTTTGTCACTTTTTTCCTTCCTTTTTCAGAGATTTGATTAGAGCGTTTATGTTAAGTGTAGTGATGTTGCTATAGTGGTATTAATTACCACCACATGTAGTGGTATCTCCACTATAGAAAGATATTATTGACACTATGGTGATATATATATTCTTGTCATTATGAAACACGTATTAATATATTCCATATTTTCATTTTTCATTTGTTTTGTTTTTTGTTTTGTTTTTGGCCACACCTGGTGGCTCTCATGGGTTACTCCTGGTTCTGTGCTTAAAAATCGCCCCTGGCAGGCACGGGGGACCATATGGGATGCCAGAATTAGAACCACCTTTGGTCCTGGGTTGGCTGCTTGCAAGGCATATGCCTTCCTGCTGTGCTATCTCTCTGGCCCCATATTTACAAGTTATATTTGCAGCATTATCTAGAAATGTTCATGGGTTCGACTAATTGAAATTTCTTTATTTAGAGATGAGAAAATTGTGACTCAAACTCACATTTTAGATTTTCTTTTTTTTAAAGCATGTTTATTGAGACACTATGGTTTACAAAGGTCAACTTTGTAAGTTGAAACAATAGAGTTGTTTTAGGCATATAATGTTCCCAACCAATCCCACCACCAATGTCTCCTTCTTTCTACCATTTCCCTCTAACTAATCAGTCTGTCTCCTTGCCAGATATATGACAAATTTATTTCATATTACTTGGTCCAATAAAACTTAAAGAAATAACAAATACAATGATCAGAAAATAAATCAATAGAATTCCATTTGTTATCATTAATTGCTATATATTCTTAATCTTCCTTAATCTACTAGAGGACAATCATATGCGTTATGATTGCCTACTCAATGCCACATGCTGGGAAGATTATTTTATTCTTGAAAGAAAGTCTTGTAACACTTCTTGCAAAACTGGTTTCAAGTCTGTGAAACTGTTCCCTAAGGTATGGAGTTTTCTTCAAAGCTGAAGATAATCTAGCTGGATAGAATACTCTTGAGTGAGATGTTTATTTTATTTTATTTTTGCATTCCATATTCTTCTGGCTCATTTGATATATTAGATGTACATCTTATGGAATTTTCTTTATATGTAAGTTTATTTGTTGATCTTAATGCTTTCAATATTTGGTCTCTATCTTTGGATTTTGTCATTTGAGTATATTATGTTTTGAAGTTTTACTAATTGGATCTATTTTCACTGGAACCCTCTTGGCCTCTTAGATCTCAGTGGCTTTAATTTTCAACTCTGAAAGTTTCTATCAGTGACTTTTTAAACTTTTGTTTCTTCACATTTGCCAATGATTTTATATTCCCCCTGAACTCATTCTATAGTTCTTTTGTATGCTATTGATTTCTTTTCAGACTATTTTTCATCTTCCCATTATATGGGTGATTTTCCTGATTTTCAAACCTATGGAAAGTCTCAAAGCTCTCAATACTGATTTTGTTTTGTAAATGATATTAGACTTTTATTTATTTTTTCTCTTCCCGCCCCATCCCTAAACTTTTATTTTTGATTAATTGTTTAGCAGACCTAACCTTTTAATTTTAATTAAATAAGAAAGGCATATTATTTTTATTATACTTCTTTTTATTACTTATGGAAATAATGAGTCAACCATAAAGTGGATATTATATAATGAAAGGAGCAAAGATTTCTTTTCAAGTTTCTTGACCTAGTTTCTGGTTCAGGAATAATTTAAGTGATTTAAGAGTGAGTTAAGGACTTGTTTGTGCTCTATTCTGATACCAAGGTTTCTGTCACAAGTGTTTATTTTGTAAGCTTGAAGTGTCTTTATAAAACCTTAGACATGAAGACTTGTTGTGATTTATTTAAATAAACATCATCTGCCTTTAAAAAAAAAAACCTTAGACAATAAATTCCCTAACAGATCTAAAACACCTAATAACATGTGCTTCACAAGATTGGGAATTGGCAGTTAAAGAAATTTCTTAATTCGCTATGGGACATTTTACATTTTTATTCTTTTGAAGTACTCCTCTGTCTGCAATGTTTATATATAATACTTACATATTTTTGCTTTGCTTTTGTTTTGGGGCCACACTCCTTTTTCTGTTCTAAGGAATCACTCTAGGCAGACTTAAGTGATTGTATGTGATACTTTGCATCAAATCTCGGTTGGTAGTGTGCAAGGCAAATACTCAACATGCTGTGCTATTGCTCTCTGACTGGTAACATTATTTTGGGGGCCACAGAAGCATGACCATTAACATTCTCATTTTGTAGGCAAAAAAATGATGCATAGCATATTAAGAGTCTTATTCATGGCTCTTATAAAGTTAGTACAGCAGGTAAAATATTACTCTTGATTTACATAACCACTTTTATTTTTGTTAATAGACATCTATGTCATTATAAATTAATAAAATTGTATTTGGTTTAAGTTTTCTCTTGGTCTCATCTTTTGGGGAGTAGAAATACTTTATTTGGGTACTAGAAATGTAATACCCAGGGTAGGGTACTTGCCTTGCATACAGCCAATTTAGGTTCAATCCCTATCAATTCAACTCCCTTGAGCACTCTTTGAAGTGGTCCCTTCACACAGAGCCAGGAGTAAACCCAGACCAGGTGAAAAACAAAACAATACAAAAAAGAAGAAAATACTTATTTTTTTAAAAACTTTTTTTTTAAACTATTAGTTTGACCTCCACTTTTTAAATTCCTTTTCTAAGGAGTACACTTAAGCAATGTTTCAAGTTGTGATCAGATGCACATCACAAAAAAGTTATATCCAAGAACATTCCACAAAAGGGGATTCATTCACATTTTTAGCAACACCTACTTCATCTCCAAAGTTATTTTTCATAAAACTTATTGTATTTTTTTAAATAATTTTTTATTTAAGCTCTGTAGTTACAGAAATGTTCATAGTTGGGTTTCAGTCATAGAATGTATATTGCCCTTCATCAGTGCAACTTTTGCTCCTGGAATTTTTTGTTGAAAGATTTTTTTATTTACTTATTTTTCATACTCATTAATGATACCTTCATATTTTCTATTTATTTACAACTTATTCTTAGAAGTTTGTGTATCTCTAGTAAGTAGATTATTAACCAAAAATGTTAAAGGTATAATATAATATCACTCATTTATCTTCTTCCTTTATGAGTCTCCAATTATAGTCATTCTTTAAGTAGTACTATATTTACAGCTATTATACTTACTTCCCAACACTAAAGTACATTTATTTCATTTAGGAATTATTACCATGCCCTCTCTTCATTGGGATTTTTCTTTATTTAAATAAGCTATACTCTATTGCTGAATGAAAATGTGTCTTTCTTTTTCTTTCTTCTTTCTTTCTTTCTTTCTTTCTTTCTTTCTTTCTTTCTTTCTTTCTTTCTTTCTTTCTTTCTTTCTTTCTTTCTTTCTTTCTTTCTTTCTTTCTTTCTTTCTTTCTTTCTTTCTTTCTTTCTTTCTTTCTTTCTTTCTTTCCTTCCTTCCTTCCTTCCTTCCTTCCTTCCTTCCTTCCTTCCTTCCTTCCTTCCTTCCTTCCTTCCTTCCTTCCTTCCTTCCTTTCCTTTCCTTTCCTTTCCTTCCTTCCTTCCTTCCTTCCTTCCTTCCTTCCTTCCTTCCTTCCTTCCTTCTTCCTTCCTTCCTTCCTTCCTTCTTCCTTCCTTCCTTTCCTTCCTTCCTTCCTTCCTTCCTTCCTTCTTCCTTCCTTCCTTCCTTCCTTCCTTCCTTCCTTCCTTCCTTCCTTCCTTCCTTCTTCTTCTTCTTTCTTTCTTCTTCTTTCTTTCTTTCTTTCTTTCTTTCTTTCTTTCTTTCTTTCTTTCTTTCTTTCTTTCTTTCTTTCCTTCTTTCTCCTCCTCCTCCTCCTCCTCCTCCTCCTCCACCTCCTCCTCCTCCTCCTCCTCCTCCTCCTCCACCTCCTCCTCCTCCTCCTCCACCTCCTCCTCCTCCTCCTCCTCCTCCACCTCCTCCTCCTCCTCCTCCTCCTCCTCCTTCTCCTCCTCCTCCTTCTTCTTCTGCCAGCACTCAGGACTTACTCTTGGTTCTGTGCTCAGAACTCACTCCTGGCAGGCTTGGGGACCATATGGGATGCCAGGATTTAAACCAAGGTCCGTACTGTGTTGGACACGTGCAAGGCAAACACCTTACCACTGTGCTATCACTCGGGCTCTCTGGCCATTATCACTATTGTCTTTTATATTATTATATACTATAATGTTTTCTCATATTCCACAAATGAGTGAGATCATTCTATGTCTGTCTCTCATTTCACTCAACATAACACTTTCCATATCTATTAGCAAATTTCATGGTTTCCTTTTTCCTAACCACTATTTTAATATTCCATTGTGTAGCTGTATCATGATTTTTTAGCCGTTCACCTGTTCTTGGGCACTTGGGTTATTTCTAGATTCTGGCTATTTAGAATAGTGCTTTGATAAATACTGGGATACAGTGGTCTGTTCTACATAGTGTTTTTGGGCTCCTAGGTTAAATTCCTACAAGTAGAAGTGCTGGGTAATATAAGAAACTCAATTTCTAGTTTTTGAGGACTATCCGTATTGTTTCCCAAAAAAGGTTGGACAAGTCTTGAGTAAATGAGAGTCCCTTTCTTCTGTATCTGCTCCAACACTGATTTTTTTTTCTTTCTTTTTCTTTTCTTTTCTTTTTTTCTTTTTTTTTCTTTTTTGGTTTTTTGTTCATTGTGATGTGTCAGTTTCTGTGGTTTGAGATGATGTCCATTGTTTTTCTGATTTGCATCTCCCTAAAGATTAATGATGTAGAGTATTTTTTTCATGTCTTTTGGCTGTTCTTTGAGGAAATGTGTTCATTTCTTCTCCCATTTTAGGATTATTATTTTTCTTGCTAAGTTTTACCAGTGCCTTGTATATCTTAGATATGAACTAGTTATCATCTCCCATCTTACAAGTAGTCATTTTATTTTAGTCATTGTTTCTTTTGAAGTTCAGAAGCTTATCAGTTTTATATAGTCCCATTTATTTATTACTGCTTTCATTTGTTTAGACAGAGGTGTTTTCTCCTTGAAGATGCCTTTAATTTCAATGTCATGAAGTGTTCTGCCTACATTTTCATCTATTTACCTTAAAGTTTCAGGTTTGGTATCAAGATTTTTTTTTATAGTCTATTTAAACACCTTGATTACATACATGATTGTGGTTGGGTTTCAGTCATGTGAAGAACACCACCCATCACCAGTTCAAGATTTTTAATCTATTTTGATTTGAACTTTGTACATGGCATTAAAGTGAGGTCTGAGTTAATTTTTTTGCATGTAGTTGACCAGTTGACCAGTTTTCCAACACCACTGTTGAAGAGATTTCCTAGTTCCACTCCATATTTCTTTTCCCTTTATCAAAGTTTAGTTGATCGTATTCCTGAGGGTCAATGTCAGAATTTTCAAGACTATTTCATTTATCTGAGGGTCTTTCTTTATTTTAATGCTATGCTGTTTCAATGACTACTACTTGATAGTACAATTTGAATTTAGGGAGAGTGATGCCTCCCATCTTTTCCTCAGGATTTCTTTAGCTATTTGTGGATGTTTTTTTATTCCATATGAATTTCAGATGTATATGATCTACTTCTTTAAAATATGCCACAGTCATTCTTATAGCAATTGCATTAGATCTATACAGTGCTTTGGGAAATATTGTTATTTCAATTATGTTAATCCTCCCAATCCATGAACAGGGTATATGTTTTCCTCTGTTCTCTTTTTTATTTATCTTCATACCTTATTTTTAATAATTGGATATTGAATTTTCCCCATTGGGGAAGTATAGCTCTGGTATATTCCACATTGAGCCTCTCTTAAAGTTAAAAATAAAATTAAAAAGGAAATCTAAATTAGGAAACACAAAGAAAGGCATTTTTTTCTGTAAATTACATAGTGGGGATTTGATATGAGGAGAAAAGACCCACATCATCAGCCCCATTATGATATATTCGTGCTTTTTTTTTATTTAGGATCAAATAGTTCACTCACTTTTAACTCTTTGTATTATACATTCACCGTTAGGCTAGCTTTGAGTGAAATGATATAATCACTGTTTTTATACAAGAAGCTAGAAGTTCATTTTGTTCTAAGTATCCTTCCATGTCCCTTTCCCTGACCCTTGTTTATCTTTGGGTATTCTCATACTATGTTAAAAGTAGTTTTAAACAAAAAATTTAAAATTTTATCTCCTATGACATACATATAATAAACTTGTGTTGTTTTCTAGTTAACAGTATTTTAACACCTTGAAATTGTTTTTATATATAACACACATAAAATTATCTTAGTTGATGCATTAACTTTTGAATCAGGTATTTTCATTGTTGTTTGTAGATGGAAAGCTGGAATTTCAAGGAATTTGCATGAGAACTTTAATAATCAATAAAAATCAAATTAATATATCAGATGTGCATATGAATATTTGTGTAAGCATATTTAAATGCATGGCATTGTATATTTTATTTTTAATTTCTTACATTACTTAGTCTTTTTGTTTGTTTGTTTATTTTGTTTTGGGGCCACAGTCAGAGATGCTCAGGTATTACTCCTGAGGTAATGCTGAGGTATTATTTCTGCCAATGCTCTGGGAACCATTTGGAATGCTAGGGATCAAGCCTGGGTCAGCCACATTCAGGCAAGTTCCTTACCCACTGTGCATCTTTCCAGACTCAAAGTCTTTACAAGTCATCATTTAAAACTTATTGCAAAAGTATAAGATTTATTAGATCATTCTCTCATTATTGAACATTGACTTACTTTATGTCTTTAAAGAGCATTTTGATAACTGTTACTTTATGTGAATACTTTCAATTATCAAGATATCACATTTTAATGGATATTTGGGATATTAAAAGCATAAGGTGGTATGCTCACCCCACTGGCATCTCTTGTGATAAATGAGTTTCATTAGCATTGGCTAAAACTTGGTATATTTTGCAAGCCACCAAAAAAAAAAAAAGAATGTGTTACCTATAGAGGTAGTTAGATTTTTACTTTTTAGCTTTATCAACATTTGTCTGTTTATGAAGTGTTAGAAAAGAAGACTGGGGGGGGGGGGTTGATGGGTCTGGGTGAGATAGGAGTAGGTATTAATAGTAGGGTGCTGGAGGAAGAGAAGGATACAAATAATTTATTAATAATGCCCAAGCAGGACCCAAAGGCTAAATTTCAGAAAGATGAGTGAGTGCCACATTTCACAGGCCTCTTCTTTAAGAAGCTAAGTGTGTAGAGGTTGCCATAAAGGACAAAAATGCAAAATACTTTATATATAACAGAAGCTGAAATAAAAAATTGGGATGAATGAATTCCAGAAAACAGGGTGTTCAAATATGCATACCAATTTGCAGAAACAGTGAAAACTTCAAAATGTTAATCAAAAAATGAACATAAAAAAAGGAAGTAAGATAAAACCAAAAGCTTCTGGAACTGGAAATGAAGGCAATGCAGTGAGACACTTCACTTTCTCAGAAGAAAAGAGCCCAAGTAGATTCTTGAAAATGAGTTGAAAATGAGACTTTTATGAACAGATGGACTTAAAGTAAATGCAAAAAGTAAAGTGAAAACTGAAGTAAAGTTGAAGTAAAAATTTCTGAGAAACTAAAATGATGGTTGGTTTATGACTGGGATTTAATTACTTGACTGAATAAGCTCTATGCTGAATGAAATAAGTCAGAGAGAAAGAGAAAGAGAAAGAATGGTCTCACTCATCAATGAGTTTTAAGAAAAATGAAAGACATTTCTCAACAATTTTCAGAGACAGAGGAGGGCTGGACGTTACAGCCGACCTCTTTAACCTCACCACAGAGGGTGACGAGTTTAGTTAGAGAAATAACTACATTGCGAACTATCCTAACAATGAGAATGTATGAGGGTAGTGGAAAGCCTGTCTAGAGTACAGGTAGGGGTGGGGAGGGAGGAGGGATATTTGGGTCATTGGTGATGGGAATGTTGCACTGGTGATGTGGGGGTGTCATCTGATATGACTGAAACCCAACCACAATCATGTTTGTAACCAAGGTGTTTAAATAAAAAATATTAAAGAAGAGCTCTTCTATCTTACTGTCCAAAAGAATGTGAATTCCATTTTAGAAAATGATGCAAACTATAATAAATCTTGAAGAAATGTATATAATGAGTATGCTGTCAATGAAGTTGTGGCAAGAATAAAAAAAATCCTTCAGTGTAACGGGCACTCAAATTCTGTATAACTTTGAGAGATCACAATATAATGAAATCCTGGTAGGCACCTTGATGCCACCATATCCCAGATGTATGGTGCACTGCACTTGCTGAGATAATAAGACTTGAAGCAATGTTGGCTTCAACACTTCTGGATAATAAGAACTTGCTTTGTTATGGAATTCATGATTTTCTAAAGTACTTGGAGAAGAAATTGACAACTTATTTTAGATCTAGGGATTATGAAGTAGGACTTCCTGAGAATCACTAGAAAGCAGTGTGTGAAGCACAGGCATATGTTATTTGGGAACTCTCTAACACTTCTGTGCTTAGTCCTCTTGTGCACTTGATATACTTTTTTTTTTTTGTTTGTTTTGTTTTTGGGCCACACCCGGTGACGCTCAGGGGTTACTCCTGGCTATGCGCTCAGAAGTCGCTCCTGGCTTGGGGGACCATATGGGACGCCGGGGGATCGAACCGCGGTCCGTCTCCTAGGCTAGCGCAGGTAAGGCAGGCACCTTACCTCGAGCGCCACCGCCCGGCCCCGCACTTGATATACTTTTGATATACTTTGAGAATATCAGTGTATAATAAACTTGATGTTTGTTTTCTGTTTCGGTTTAAACTTAAAATAACAAAAGACCCGTTTATTATAATTCTCTGACTATCTCTCTTTAATTTCATATCTGTTGCCAGTGTATTCAGTTAATCTTTTAGAGATTGTTTTTCAATATTCAATACATATTTTAAGTTTCAAAAAAGAAAGAAAAGATGGTTAAATAAGAAAGTAAAAGTATAAATAAAAACAGACTTTACATAGTAGGATTTTTTTGTTTGTTTGATTTTTGTTACCTCTGATGGTGCTCAGAGACTACTCTTTGCTCTTTGCTCAGTAATCACTACTGATAAAGTCTGAGGGACAACATATGTTGTGGAAAATTGAATCAGGATTGGTGGCATATTGGTAAGTGCCTTAACCTCAGTAAAAATTTTAATGTTTAGTAGATGGAAAGAAGAGGCATATCTAGATTAAAGATCACAGAAGTGAAAAAATATCCGGCCAATTATTAATTGTATCTTGTAAAAATTTTTCTGTTTGATTTTAACTTTTATTTTGCCATGTTTGGGACCATATCTGGTGGTACTCTGGGCTTACTCCTGGCTGTGTGCTCAGGGAATCACTTCTCAATGGACTATATGGGGCATTGGAATTAGAAGTTCAGTCAGCCATATTGAAGACAAGTACCCTACCTGATGTACTATCTCTCCTGCCCACGTATAAACTTAAAAATATCAGATTGAGCACATGATAAAAATCTTAACACAAAACCGCATGTTACTGAAAGAAAATATAGGTCATTTTTTTTTCTGTGTGTTAGAGAGTTCTCTCTGGTCTCCTTAGTTAAGAGTACTCATTCCATTTTTAAAAGTTTTTACCTCTTGATCTACTACAAAAAGCCCATCTCCAAAGCATCACATTAGATTTTAGAATTTAGCATATGAATTTTGGGAAGGTGTAATAACTTAATTTATAGAAACCCATAAATATTTTAGTGTCTATCTGAAGAATAGAAAAACTCTGAAGTATAATATTGTCTATTATAAGTAATGCTGAAAAGAACATTAGAATATAGATATATCTTGATTTATTGATTTTTGTAAATATAGCCAGAAGTCAAATTTCTAGGTCATAGAATAGATTTATATATATATATATATATTATATAGTGAACAAGTATATTATTTTAATATGTGCATATACCAGCATTGTACAAGCGTACAAATAAGTCCTTAACTCTGACAGCACCCATTATAATTCTTAACATCTATTCTGAGAGGTATGAGGTAATATCTTCTAGTTTTGATTTTAATTTCCCTGATGACTGGTGTGGAACATCTCTTTGTAACTTTTTAATGAATATACCTGCCTATTCAGGTCCTTTGTACATATTTAAGTTGGTTTTACTTGAGTTATTAAAATATATAAATTTTGTATATTAATTACTTATCAGATGAATCAATGCTTCAGGTTGTCTCTTCACTCTGATGTTCCCTTTGCAATACAGAACAAAAGAAATAATAAGAAAGTTTTAGTTTATTTCAGTCTCACTGTATATTTTTTCTTTTGTTTATACTATTTTGTAATTCATATAAAATAATTTCACACATTACTAATTTTCCAAGACACTTTTGCTATAAAATTTAGTTCTCTTGTTTGTTTTTAATCTATCTTGGTATAGGATAATCATTCAGTTTCATTATTCTGTATTAGATAACTAGTTTCCTCAATCTTATTTACTTAAGAGTCTTTTTCTCTTTATGTCTTTCTTGACACCTTTGTTAAAGATCAGGGAGTTTTAAATGTATGAATTAATTTTTAAATTCTCTATTCTATCTCATTTGTACGTGTCTTATTTTATGTCACAATTATATTGTTTGATTACAAGAGCTTTATAGTATAATTTAAAATCAAAGAGTGTGATGCCTACAGCATTTGTCTTGCTCAGAATTATTTTGGCTACTTAGAATCTTTTGTGGTTTCCTATGAATTTTAGGACTTTTTAAATTACTTATCAAAGCTACTGGAATTTTGCTAAAGATTACACTTAACCTATATATTTCTTTGGAAATAATATAGTTAACTTTAATTATTATTTATTTATTTATTTATTTCAATAATTACACTTAACCTATGTAATTCTTTGGAAATAATATAGAGTGGGTTTTATTATTATTTTTTATTTTAATAATACTTTATTATTATTTATTATTATTTCTTTGGAAGTAAAAATAGAGTGGACTTTTAATGCCTAATTCTTCATACAATTCCACTATTTAAAGACCTCTTATAATCTAAATTCTATACTTGGCCACATTACTATGATGTAGAAATACCACATGGAGCTTAGCAATATTTCAGCAGAATACTAATGAAGCTGTATTACTGTGTATAAATAACTAATAATAATATATCAATTTATACACACTTTTTTATCCTTTTTGGTGTGAAAGTAGTATAAGGATAAAGTCTACAATTAAAGAATTTTGAAACATACAATAAATCAAAGAGAAAATATGTCTTCATGATAAATGTCTAAACATGTAGATATGCTTAAAATGTTTATGTAGACAGCTTGATCTCTGAAGGTTATTATTTTTAGGGTATTGGATTAAATTTCATCAGCTTGGGAGAGAAAATGTAGATTAAATGATTTGTTTGAAGAAAACATTAAATTTTAACATCTACCACTTAATCCTTTATTTCTTTTTCCATTTTCCCTAAAAGTTCTCTTTCCATCTAACCTCCAAAAAGGAGGTGTGGATATTTTGAAAAGGAAGCTTCTTCACACGTAATGAATTTTGTCCATGTAGGCTAATTGCCAAAGCAGTTGGCCACCTTTGGGAGCAATTAGTCACTTGTCAATCGTTCTGAGGTTAGTCAATTGCAGTCACAATTATTTTACCCAGTTTTGCATTTATAAATAACCATGGCTCTTAAAATTATGGTTGAGAAAGAAAAGGCTGGTAAGAAAAATTGAAAGTTGGCACATATTTTACATTTATAAATAAAATGATATGAATTAATCTACTATTAATGGAATAAATATGAATATGAAATGAATATAGTATATATTTTATATCTATGGATGATACTTAGGTAACATTCAGCTCTGTCAATTTTTTTCTAAATACAGATAAACTGAAGTTAGGGATATTCTGCTAATTTGAGGGATGAGCAGAAGAAAAGATCATGGTATTTTTGTAATTGTGC